>NW_028225775.1:0-157500 GCF_052327205.1 Somniosus microcephalus
CCCAAGAACTGTCTCCCCCCCCCAGAACTGTCTCTCCCCCCCCAAGAACTGTCTCTCCCCCCCAAGAACTGTCTTCCCCCCAAGAACTGTCTTCCCCCCAAGAACTGTCGTTCCCCCCCAAGAACTGTCTTCCCCCCCCCAAGAACTGTCTTCCCCCCCCCAAGAACTGTCTTCCCCCCTCAAGAACTGTCTCCCCCCCCCCAAGAACTGTCTCCCCCCCCAAGAACTGTCTCCTCCCCCCACAAGAACTGTCTCCTCCCCCCCCCACCCAAGGAACCGGCTTCCCCCCCCCCAAGAACTGTCTCCCCCCCCCAATAACTGTCTCCTCCCCCCCCAAGAACTGTCTCCCCCCAAAAAAACCTGTCTCCCTCCCCAAGGACTGTCTCCCCCCCCCCCCAAGAACTGTCTCCTCCCCCCCCCCCAAGAACTGTCTCCTCCCCCCCCCCCCAAGAACTGTCTCCTCCCCCCCCTGCCAAAGAACCGGCTTCCCCCCCCCCCAAGAACTGTCTCCCCCCCCCAATAACTGTCTCCCCCCCCTCCAAGAACTGTCTCTCCCCCCCCCCAAGAACTGTCTCCCCCCCCAAGAACTGTCTCTCCCCCCCAAGAACTGTCTCCCCCCCAAGAACTGTCTCTCCCCCCCAAGAACTGTCTCCCCCCCCCAAGAACTGTCTCCCCCCCCCAAGAACTGTCTCCCCCCCCCAAGAACTGTCTCCCCCCCTCAAGAACTGTCTCTTCCCCCCCCCCCAAGAACTTTCTCCTCCCCCCCCCAGAACTGTCTCCTCCCCCCCCAAAGAACCGGCTTCCCCCCCCAAGAACTGTCTCCCCCCCTCCAAGAACTGTCTCCCCCCCTCCAAGAACTGTCTCCCCCCCCAAGAACTGTCTCCCCCCCCCAAGAGCGTCTCCCCCAAGAGCTGTCTCCCCCCAAGAACTGTCTCCCCCCAAGAACTGTCTCCCCCCCCAAGAACTGTCTCCCCCCCAAGAACTGTCTCCCCCCCCAAGAACTGTCTCCCCCCCCCAAGAACTGTCTCCCCCCCAAGAACTGTCCCCCCCCCAAGAACTGTCTCTCCCCCCCAAGAACTGTCTCTCCCCCCCCAAGAACTGTCTCTCCCCCCCCAAGAACTGTCTCTCCCCCCCCAAGAACTGTCTCCCCCCAAGAACTGTCTCCCCCCCCCAAGAACTGTCTCCCCCCCCAAGAACTGTCTCCCCCCCCAAGAACTGTCTCCCCCCCAAGAACTGTCTCCCCCCAAGAACTGTCTCCCCCCAAGAACTGTCTCCCCCCCCAAGAACTGTCTCCCCCCCCAAGAACTGTCTCCCCCCCCCCAAGAACTGTCTCCCCCCCAAGAACTGTCTCTCCCCCCCAAGAACTGTCTCTCCCCCCCCAAGAACTGTCTCCCCCCCAAGAACTGTCTCTCCCCCCCAAGAACTGTCTCCCCCCCCCAAGAACTGTCTCCCCCCCCCAAGAACTGTCTCCCCCCTCAAGAACTGTCTCTTCCCCCCCCCCCAAGAACTTTCTCCTCCCCCCCCCCAGAACTGTCTCCTCCCCCCCCAAAGAACCGGCTTCCCCCCCCAAGAACTGTCTCCCCCCCTCCAAGAACTGTCTCCCCCCCTCCAAGAACTGTCTCCCCCCCTCCAAGAACTGTCTCCCCCCCCAAGAGCTGTCTCCCCCCAAGAACTGTCTCCCCCCCAAGAACTGTCTCCCCCCCAAGAACTGTCTCCCCCCAAGAACTGTCTCCCCCCCCCAAGAACTGTCTCCCCCCCCAAGAACTGTCTCCCCCCCAAGAACTGTCCCCCCCCCAAGAACTGTCTCTCCCCCCCAAGAACTGTCTCTCCCCCCCCAAGAACTGTCTCTCCCCCCCCAAGAACTGTCTCTCCCCCCCCAAGAACTGTCTCCCCCCCAAGAACTGTCTCCCCCCCAAGAACTGTCCTCCCCCCCCAAGAACTGTCTCCCCCCCCAAGAACTGTCTCCCCCCCAGAACTGTCTCCCCCCCCAAGAACTGTCTCCCCCCCCAAGAACTGTCTCCCCCCCAAGAACTGTCTCCCCCCCAAGAACTGTCTCCCCCCAAGAACTGTCTCCCCCCCCAAGAACTGTCTCCCCCCCCCAAGAACTGTCTCCCCCCCCCAAGAACTGTCTCTCCCCCCCAAGAACTGTCTCCCCCCCCAAGAACTGTCTCCCCCCCCAAGAACTGTCTCCCCCCCCCAAGAACTGTCTCCCCCCCCCAAGAACTGTCTCCCCCCCCAAGAACTGTCTCCCCCCCCAAGAACTGTCTCCCCCCCAAGAACTGTCTCCCCCCCCCAAGAACTGTCTCCCCCCCCCCAAGAACTGTCTCCCCCCCCAAGAACTGTCTCCCCGCCCAAGAACTGTCTTCCCCCCCCAAGAACTGTCTTCCCCCCCCCAAGAACTGTCTCCCCCCCCAAGAACTGTCTCCCCCCCAAGAACTGTCTCCCCCCCCAAAGAACTGTCTCCCCCCCAAGAACTGTCTTCCCCCCCCCCAAGAACTGTCTCCCCCCCCAAGAACTGTCTCCCCCCCAAGAACTGTCTCCCCCCCAAGAACTGTCTTCCCCCCCCCAAGAACTGTCTTCCCCCCCCCCAGGAACTGTCTTCCCCCCCCCAAGAACTGTCTCCCCCCCCCCACGAACTGTCTTCCCCCCCCCCCAAGAACTGTCTCCCCCCCCCAAGAACTGTCTCCACCCCCAAGAACTGTCTCCCCCCCAAGAACTGTCTCCCCCCCCAAGAACTGTCTCCCCCCCCAAGAACTGTCTCCCCCCCCCGCAAAGAACTGTCTCCTCCCCCCGCAAGAACTGTCTCCCCCCCCAAAGAACTGTCTCCTCACCCCCCAAAGAACTGTCTCCTCCCCCCAAAGAACTGTCTCCTCCCCCCCCAAGAACTGTCCCCCCCAAGAACTGTCTCCCCCCCAAGGAACTGTCTCCCCCCCAAGAACTGTCTCCCCCCCAAGAACTGTCTCCCCCCAAGAACTGTCCCCCCCAAAGAACTGTCTCCCCCCCAAGAACTGTCTCCACCCCCAAGAACTGTCTCCCCCCCCCCAAGAACTGTCTCCCCCCACAAGAACTGTCTCCCCCCCCCAAGAACTGTCTCTCCCCCCCCAAGAACTGTCTCTCCCCCCCCAAGAACTGTCTCTCCCCCCCAAGAACTGTCTTCCCCCCCCAGAACTGTCTCCCCCCCAAGAACTGTCTCCCCCCCCCAAGAACTGTCTCCCCCCCCCAAGAACTGTCTCCCCCCCCAAGAACTGTCTCCCACCCCCAAGAACTGTCTCCCCCCAAGAACTGTCCCCCCCCAAAGAACTGTCTCCCCCCCAAGAACTGTCTCCCCCCAAGAACTGTCTCTCCCAAGAACTGTCTCTCCCCCCCCCCAAGAACTGTCCTCCCCCCCCAAGAACTGTCTCCCCCCCAAGAACTGTCTTCCCCCCCAAGAGCTGTCTCCCCCCCCAAGAACTGTCTCCCACCCCCAAGAACTGTCTCCCCCCAACAACTGTCTCCCCCCCCCAAGAACTGTCTCCCCCCCCAAGAACTGTTCTCCTCCCCCAAGAACTGTCTCCCCCCCCAAGAACTGTCTCCTCCCCCAAGAACTGTCTCCCCCCCAAGAACTGTCTCCCCCCCCCAAAAACTGTCTGCCCCCCCAAGAACTGTCTCCCCCCCAAGAACTGTCTCCCTCCCCAAGAACTGTCTCCCCCCCAAGAACTGTCTCTCCCCCCCCCAAGAACTGTCTCTCCCCCCCAAGAACTGTCTCCCCCCCCCCAAGAACTGTCTCCCCCCCCCCAATAACTGTCTCCTCCCCCCCAAGAACTGTCTCCCCCCCAAAAAAACTGTCTCCCTCCCCAAGGACTGTCTTCCCCCCCCCCAAGAACTGTCTCCTCCCCCCCCCCAAGAACTGTCTCCTCCCCCCCCCAAGAACTGTCTCCTCCCCCCCCCCAAGAACTGTCTCCTCCCCCCCCCGCCAAAGAACCGGCTTCCCCCCCCCAAAAAAACTGTCTCCCCCCCCCAATAACTGTCTCCCCCCCTCCAAGAACTGTCTCTCCCCCCCCCAAGAACTGTCTCCCCCCAAGAACTGTCTCTCCCCCCCCCCAAGAACTGTCTTTCCCCCCCAAGAACTGTCTCCCCCCCCAAGAACTGTCTCCCCCCCCCCAAGAACTGTCTCTTCCCCCCCCCAAGAACTTTCTCCTCCCCCCCCCCCCCAGAACTGTCTCCTCCCCCCCCAAAGAACCGGCTTCCCCCCCCCAAGAACTGTCTCCCCCCCTCCAAGAACTGTCTCCCCCCCCAAGAACTGTCTCCCCCCCCAAGAGCTGTCTCCCCCCAAGAGCTGTCTCCCCCCAAGAACTGTCTCCCCCCCAAGAACTGTCTCCCCCCCAAGAACTGTCTCCCCCCCCAAGAACTGTCTCCCCCCCCAAGAACTGTCTCCCCCCCCCAAGAACTGTCTCCCCCCCCAAGAACTGTCTCCCCCCCCAAGAACTGTCTCCCCCCCCCAAGAACTGTCTCCCCCCCAAGAACTGTCCCCCCCAAGAACTGTCTCTCCCCCCAAGAACTGTCTCTCCCCCCCAAGAACTGTCTCTCTCCCCCCAAGAACTGTCTCTCCCCCCCCAAGAACTGTCTCTCCCCCCCCAAGAACTGTCTCTCCCCCCCCAAGAACTGTCTCTCCCCCCCCAAGAAACTGTCTCCCCCCCCCAAGAACTGTCTCCCCCCCAAGAACTGTCTCCCCCCCAAGAACTGTCCTCCCCCCCCAAGAACTGTCTCCCCCCCAAGAACTGTCTCCCCCCCAAGAACTGTCTCCCCCCCAAGAACTGTCTCCCCCCCCAAGAACTGTCTCCCCCCCCAAGAACTGTCTCCCCCCCAAGAACTGTCTCCCCCCAAGAACTGTCTCCCCCCCCAAGAACTGTCTCCCCCCCCAAGAACTGTCTCCCCCCCAAGAACTGTCTCCCCCCCCAAGAACTGTCTCCCCCCCAAGAACTGTCTCCCCCCCAAGAACTGTCTCCCCCCCCAAGAACTGTCTCCCCCCCCCCAAGAACTGTCTCCCCCCCCAAGAACTGTCTCCCCCTCCCCCAAGAACTGTCTCCCCCCCAAGAACTGTCTCCCCCCCCAAGAACTGTCTCCCCCCCAAGAACTGTCTCCCCCCCAAGAACTGTCTCCCCCCCCAAGAACTGTCTCCCCCCCCAAGAACTGTCTCCCCCCCCAAGAACTGCCTCCCCCCCCCAAGAACTGTCTCCCCCCCAAGAACTGTCTCCCCCCCAAGAACTGTCTCCCCCCAAGAACTGTCTCCCCCCCAAGAACTGTCTCCCCCCCCAAGAACTGTCCTCCCCCCCCAAGAACTGTCTCCCCGCCCAAGAACTGGTCTTCCCCCCCAAGAACTGTCTTCCCCCCCCAAGAACTGTCTCCCCCCCCAAGAACTGTCTCCCCCCCCAAGAACTGTCTCCCCCCCCCAAAGAACTGTCTCCCCCCCAAGAACTGTCTTCCCCCCCCCCCCAAGAACTGTCTCTCCCCCCCCCCCCCCAAGAACTGTCTCCCCCCCCAAGAACTGTCTCCCCCCCTGTGGTGATTATTCTTGTTTTATAAGAAGCATTGTAATTGGTTGCCTGTTTTCCTGCCTTGAGATATATGCTGTAAACTTGTTAGTTGATTCCATGTGACCTGTGGTGGCCATCTTAAATTCAGTTCTCTACAGCTTGGTTGAGACTGGGTGCTTAACATGTACTGCTGGTTTTTTAAGGTTAATAAAGCCTAGCTATTGAAAGGCAAGCTACTCTTTATTTCAATTTATTAACCTTTTGCTATAATGGAACGATATCTTCGACCGGAACGATTTAATGCTGACCCCTAATTCTGCAGGAGTGGATGATCAATGGAAACATTGGTATCGTACATTTAAAAACTTTTTTGGGCGTGTTGGATCAGCAATCTCTGAATAAGTTGGATACACTAATCAACTACATTGCTCCGGATGTGTATATTTTGGACTGTGAATCTTATGAATTGGCTATTGCTATGTTGGAAATTTTTTTTGTTAAACCCAAAAATGAGGTATTTGCACGTCACCTTTTATCTGCCCGTAGGCAGCAGGCGGGAGAATCCTTGGATGCTTATTTACAAGCACTCCGACGCCTTGGTGCTAACTGTAATTATAAGGCCGTGTCTGCAGAAGAACATAAGGAAGAGTCGGTACGGGATGCATTTATTAATGGATTACTGTCCAGATCAATTCGTCAGCGGATATTAGAAAATAAGACCTTGGATCTTAAGAGTGCTTTTGAGCAAGCCTCTACATTGGATTTGGCTCAGAGAAGTTCGGATTCTTATGCTCTTTTTGATCGGCCTGCGATGGTGGTTTCGGCAGTTCCGGATGAAAGGGAGTCACGTGGATTTAATAGGAGTGGTTTACCAGATTCCGAAACAGTTTCTACTTTGGCAGCTGTTGCCTCTAGGATTCAGAAGTGTTATTTTTGCGGGAACGCCCGGCACCCCCGTCTGAAGTGCCCTGCCCGGGAGGCTGTGTGTAGTAAATGCGGCAAGGGAGGTCATTATGCACGTGTTTGCAAATCGGTTGCCTCCTCTGCGACCATTCAGCCTTTAGATAGGGCGCTTATTGCATCAGTTTCTGCCGCCTTTTCCCATGGCCTAAACAAAGCTATAGTTATGGCCCAAGTTAATGGGTTAGAAGTGAAGGCCCTTATAGATACGGGCAGTACTGAGAGCTTTATAAGTCTTCAGTTTGTGAGGGAGAAGCGTTTGAAAATTTTGCCTGCTTCCTATCAGGTGTGTATGGCTCAGACGACTCTCACCTCACAAGTAGCTGGTTGTTGCCTTGTGAAATTAATTCTCCTAGGTAATACGTATACTGATATACGCTTATCCGTTCTGCCTAATCTCTGTGCGGACATTTTGATTGGTCATGATGTGCTTCAATTACATGAGTCTCTCAGTCTTTCTTTCGGAGGAACTAAGCCACCTTTGTCTATTTGTGGATTAACTTCTTTATTCATTTCTCCATTATCACTTTTTTCCAATTTGATGCCGGACTGTAAGCCAATTGCTACCAAGTGAAGAAGGTATAGCAGTCAGGATAAAGAATTTATTAATTCTGAAGTTCAACGTCTTTTATCGGAAGGAATCATTGAACCTAGTTTTTCGCCCTGGCGGGCACAGGTAGTTGTCACCACTAATGAGAGACATAAGAAGCGAATGGTGATAGACTACTCTCAAACTATTAACAGGTATACTCAATTAGATGCGTACCCCCTGCCTAAGATTGATGAGCTTACCAATAAAGTATCTCAATATAAGGTTTTTAGCACTATTGACCTAAAGAGTGCTTATCACCAGATTCCTGTCGCTAAGAGGGACAAACCATATACGGCCTTTGAAGCTGGCGGAAAGCTGTACCAGTTTTGCCGAGTACCATTCGGTGTTACTAACGGTGTCGCCTGTTTTCAACGGGCAATGGATGCTTTTATAAGTGATAACTCTCTCTCTGACACCTTCTCATATTTAGATGACATCACGGTGTGTGGCAAATCAAGGGTGGAGCACGATTTTAATCTAGAAAGATTCCTTCAAGTTGCGGAAAAAGTTGGCTTAACTTTCAATAAAGAGAAGTGTATCTTTTCGACCACCGAGGTAAATTTACTGGGGTATATTATCTCGGGAAACAAGATTAAACCAGATCCAGAACGGCTGCGACCACTGATTGAGTTACCTTGCCCTACTAATTCTAAGGCCTTGCAACGAGTTGTTGGACTGTTTTCTTATTATTCTAATTGGATTGCAAACTTCTCGCAGAAGATCCGGCCCCTTATTCGGGTTACGACATATCCTCTATCATGGGAGACCAGGATGTGTTTTGATAATCTTAAAAAGGATATCCTTGGAGCAGTTGTGCATTCTATTGATGAGCAGGTTCCCTTTGTGATTGAGACGGACGCTTCCGATTTTGCAATTGGGGCTACCCTGAATCAAAATGGAAGACCTGTGGCCTTTTTCTCACGTACTCTGAGCAATAGTGAGCAGAGACATTCATCAATAGAGAAAGAGGCGTACGCAATAGTAGAAGCACTGCGTAAATGGAGACATTATTTATCTGGGCGACATTTTACGTTAGTAACTGACCAAAAATCTGTGTCCTTCATGTTTGATGTCAAACATTTCAGAAAGATTAAGAATGATAAAATAATGAGGTGGAGGATTGAGTTGGCATGCTATCATTTTGATATAGTCTATCATCCGGGGAAGGATAATGTTGCCGCTGATGCGCTGTCAAGGGCTTATTGTTCTGTGCTTCACGGAGATACGCTTATTAATCTTCATAATGCTTTGTGCCATCCCGGTGTTACGAGGATGATACACTTCGTACGCAGTAAGAATTTGCCCTTTTCAGTTGAAGACGTCAAGCGGATGACTTCGTCATGCTCTGTCTGCGCCCGGTGTAAACCGAATTTCTTTAAGCCTCAATGAGCTCATCTTATAAAGGCTACTTCTCCCTTTGAACGCCTGAGCGTTGATTTTAAGGGGCCTCTTCCTTCAACGACTCAGAATCGATATATATTTACTGTTGTGGATGAGTTTTCAAGGTTCCCTTTTGCTTTTCCTTGTGCAGATGTATCAGCTGCTACAGTTATTAAATGTCTGACTCAACTTTTTGTCATCTTTGGGATGCCTGCGTATATCCATTCGGATCAGGGAAGTTCTTTTATGTCTTCCTAGTTGAAGGAATACCTTCAGAGTCGGGGAATTTCTACTAGCAGAACTACCCCGTATAATCCCCAGGGTAATGGACAGTGCGAACGATGCAATGGGGTGATCTGGAAGGCAGTTATGTTGGCTTTGACATCCCGGAACCTTAAGAATACACAGTGGGAAATGGTACTGCCTGATGCCCTGCATTCCATTAAATCATTGCTTTCAACGGCCACTAATGTGACCCCCCATGAAAGGCTCTTCAACTATCCGCGGACATCCTCTACGGTATATTCGGTACCTTCATGGCTTACTATGCAGGGACCTGTGCTGCTCCGACGCCATGTTAGACTGTCAAAGTATGATCCTTTAGTGGAGGAGGTGGAGCTATTGGAGGCAAATTCCCAATATGCTCATATTCGATTCCAAGATGGGAAAGAAAGTACGGTTTCAGTTAAAGACTTAGCTCCTTGTGGTGGCCAGCCCTCTCCTGAGGACATTAACAATAGCCATAATTCAGATAATGTTGATGTCGTCACAGATACTACGAACATTTCCAATCCTATTGCAGACACTTACAATTCTCTCAGTCTGCCCCTGATGGATGTTCATGACCCTCCCAGTCTACCTTCTAATGGGACTTCCAATCCGGAAACCGTTGATAATCGGGATATTGATAGCCTCCCTGCAGAAGATATTTCTGTGTCTCCTGGTGTGGGAGGGCAAGGAACTCCGCCAAGGCTAAGAAGGTCGACACGAACAAGATATCCGGTCGACCGATTAAAAATGGACTTTTAAAATAATTAATAATTTAATAGTAAAATTTTAAAATTGTTGAAGGCATTATACATGTATTGCTCTAGTCATAAATAACTAATTGTAAACTGTAAAGGCTACCTAGGTTGAAGTATATTTTAAAAGGAGGGGTGAATGTGGTGATTATTCTTGTTTTATAAGAAGCATTGTAATTGGTTGCCTGTTTTCCTGCCTTGAGATATATGCTGTAAACTTATTGGTTAGTTGATTCCATGTGACCTGTTGTGGCCATCTTAAATTCAGTTCTCTACAGCTTGGTTGAGACTGGGTGCTTAACATGTACTGCTGGTTTTTTAAGGTTAATAAAGCCTAGCTTTTCAAAGACAAGCTACTCTTTATTTCACCCCCCAAGAACTGTCTCCCCCCCCCAAGAACTGTCTCCCCCCCCAAGAACTGTCTCCCCCCCCAAGAACTGTCTTCCCCCCCAAGAACTGTCTCCCCCCCCCCAAGAACTGTCTCCCCCCCCAAGAACTGTCTCCCCCCCAAGAACTGTCTCCCCCCCCAAGAACTGTCTCCCCCCCCAAGAACTGTCTCCCCCCCACAAGAACTGTCTCCCCCCCCAAGAACTGTCTCCCCCCACAAGAACTGTCTCCCCCCACAAGAACTGTCTCCCCCCCCAAGAACTGTCTCCCCCCCCAAGAACTGTCTCCCCCCCCAAGAACTGTCTTCCCCCCCCCCCCAAGAACTGTCTTCCCCCCCCCAAGAACTGTCTCCCCCCCCCAAGAACTGTCTCCCCCACAAGAACTGTCTCCCCCCCCAAGAACTGTCTCCCCCCCCACAAGAACGTAGTACCATTATTCAAGAAGGGTAGTAGGGATAAACCAGGAAATTACAGGCCAGTGAGCCTAACATCAGTGGTAGGAAATTATTGGAAACAATTCTGAGGGACAGAATTAGTCTCCACTTGGAGAGGCAAGGATTAATTGAGGATAGTCAGCATGGCTTTGTCAGGGGGAGATCTTGTCTAAGCAATTTGATTGAATTTTTCGAGGGGGTGACTAGGTGTGTGGATGAGGGTAGTGCAGTTGATGTAGTCTACATGGACTTCAGTAAGGCTTTTGACAAAGTCCCGCATGGGAGACTGGTCAAGAAGGTAAGAGCCCATGGGATCCAGGACAATTTGGCACATTGGATCCAAAATTGGCTTAGTGGCAGGAGGCAGAGGGTGATGGTCGAAGGTTGTTTTTGTGACTGGAAGCCTGTGTCCAGTGGTGTACCACAGGGATCGGTGCTGGGTCCTTTGCTGTTTGTAGTGTACATTAATGATTTAGATAGGAATGTAGGAGGTATGATCAGTAAGTTCGCAGATGACACGAAAATTGGTGGAGTGGTAAATAGCGAGGAGGGAAGCCTCCGGCTACAGGACGATATAGATGGGTTGGTTAGATGGGCAGAACAGTGGCAAATGGAATTTAACCCTGAAAAGTGTGAGGTGATGCATTTTGGGAGGACTAACAAGGCAAGGGAATACACAATGAATGGTAGGACCCTAGGAAGGACAGAGGATCAGAGGGACCTTGGTGTGCATAAGAACATAAGAACATAAGAAATAGGAGCAGGAGTAGGCCAATCGGCCCCTCGAGCCTGCTCCGCCATTCAATAAGATCATGGCTGATCTGATCCTAACCGCCAATCCACTATCACAAAACCATCTCCTGAATCTAACAGAATTAGACACACGAAATAGGAGCAGGATCAGGCTACACGGCCCCTGGGCCCGCTCCGCTACCCACAGGGCCATGACCGATCCGAACCTAGACTCATGTCCAAATTCCTGCCCGCTCCCCGTAACCCTTAATTCCCTTTACTTCTAGGAAACTGTCTATTTCTGTTTTAAATTTATGTAATGATGTAGCTTCTACAGCTTTTTGGGGCAGCATATTCCATGGACCTACCACCCTCTGAGTGAAGTAGTTCCTCCTCATCTCAGTTTTGAAAGAGCAGCCCCTTATTCTAAGACTATGCCCCCTAATTCTAGTTTCACCCATCATCGGGAACATCTTCCCTGCATCCACCCGATCCAACCCCTTCACAATCTTATATGTTTCAATAAGATCGCCTCTCATTCTTCTGAACTCCAATGAGTAGAGTCCCAATCTACTCAACCTCTCCTCATATGTCCATCCCCTCATCCCCGGGATTAACCGAGTGAACCTTCTTTGTACTGACTCGAGAGCAAGTATGTCCTTTCTTAAGTATGGACACCAAAACTGTACGCAGTATTCCAGGTGCGGTCTCACCAATACCTTGTACAACTGAAGCAATACCTCCCTATTTTTATATTCTATCCCCCTAGCAATGAAAGCCAACATTCCATTGGCCTTCTTAATCACTTGCTGCACCTGCATACTAACCTTTTGAGTTTCGTGCACCAGGACCCCCAGATCCCTTTGTACTTCAGTACTTTCCAGTTTCTTGCCATTAAGATAATAACTTGCTCTACGATTTTTCCTGCCAAAGTGCATAACCTCACACTTTCCAGTATTGTATTCCATCTGCCAAATCTCTGCCCACTTACTTAGCCTGTCGATGTCCCCTTGCAGGTTTTTTATGTCCTCCTCACTCACTACTTTCCCTCCCATCTTAGTATCATCTGCAAACTTTGATATGTTACACTCGGTCCCCTCCTCCAAATCGTTAATATAGATTGTAAAGAGTTGGGGACCCAGCACTGACCCCTGTGGAACACCACTAGTTACTGATTGCCAGTCCGAGAATGAACCATTTATCCCAACTCTCTGCTTTCTGTTAGATAGCCAATCCTCTATCCATGCCAGAATATTACCCCCAATCCCGTGATTTTTTATCTTAAGCAATAATCTTTTGTGTGGCACCTTGTCAAATGCCTTTTGGAAGTCTAAATACACTACGTCCACTGGTTCCCCTTTATCCACCCTATATGTTACTTCCTCAAAGAACTCCAGCAAATTTGTCAAACATGACTTCCCCTTCATAAAACCATGCTGACTTTGTCCTATTAAATTATGATTATCCAAATGTCCTGTTACTGTCTCCTTAATAATGGACTCCAATATTTTACCTCCCACAGATGTTAGGCTAACCGGTCTATAGTTTCCAGCCTTCTGTCTACTGTCCTTTTTAAATAAGGGCGTTACATTAGCAGTTTTCCAGTCTGCCGGGACCTTTGCTGATTCCAGGGAGTTTTGGAAAATTATTACCAATGCATCCACAATCCCTACCGCCACTTCCCTCAAGACCCTAGGATGTAAGCCATCAGGTCCAGGTGATTTATCTGCCTTGAGTCCCATTATTTTACCGAGTACCACTTCCTTAGTGATTTTGATCGTGTTTAGCTCCTCCCCCCTATAGCCCCCTGTTTGCCCAGTGTTGGGATATTCTTAGTGTCTTCTACTGTAAAGACTGATACAAAATATTCATTCAGTCTTTTTGCCATCTCCATATTTTCCACCATTAATTTCCCGGTCTCATCCTCTAAGGGACCAACATTTACTTTAGCCATCCTTTTTCTTTTTATATAACTATAAAAACTCTTACTATCTGTTTTTATATTTTTTGCTAATTTACTTTCATAATCTATCTTCCCTTTCTTAATCAATCTTTTTGTTACTTTTTGCTGTCTTTTAAAGTTTTCCCAATCCTCTATCCTCCCACTAGATTTGGCTACCTTATATGCCCTTGTTTTTAGTCGAATACTATCCTTAATTTCTTTACTTAGCCACGGATGGCTGTCTTTTCTTTTACACCCTTTTCTTCTCAGTGGAATATATATTTTTTGGAAGTTGTAAAATAACTCCTTAAATGTACACCACTGATCATGTATCATCTTACCCTTTAATCTATTTTCCCAATCCACTCTACTCAATTCTGCTCTCATACCTTCATAGTCTCCTTTATTCAAGCTTAGCACGCTTGTTTGAGATCCAACCTTCTCACCCTCTAATTGAATATGGAATTCAACCATGTTATGGTCACTCATTCCAAGGGGATCCTTTACTAGGACATTTTTAATTAATCCTGTCTCGTTACACAGGACCAGATCTAAGGTAGCTTGCCCCCTGGTCGGTTCTGTTACATACTGCTCAAGAAACCCATCCCTAATACACTCAATGAACTCATCCTCAAGGCAGCCCTGCACAATTTGATTTGTCCAATTAATATGATAG
The DNA here is from genome assembly GCF_052327205.1 of Somniosus microcephalus. Lineage (NCBI taxonomy): Eukaryota > Metazoa > Chordata > Chondrichthyes > Squaliformes > Somniosidae > Somniosus > Somniosus microcephalus. The sequence continues at coordinate 13,638 of NW_028225775.1, forward strand.
TTAAAATCCCCCATAATTATAGATGTTCCCTTATTACAAGCCTCAACTATTTCCTGATTGATACTCCGTCCAACAGAGTTGCAACTGTTCGGAGGCCTATAGACTGTGCCCACTAGTGCTTTTTTCCCCTTATTATTCCTTACCTCCACCCAAACTGTTTCATTATCCTGATCTTTTGACCCAATATCATTTCTCTGTATTACAGTGATTCCTTCCTTTATTAACATAGCCACCCCACCTCCCCTTCCTTCCTGCCTGTCCTTCCTGATCGTTAAATAACCTGGTATGTTTAATTCCCAGGCATTGTCACCCTGCAGCCATGTTTCTGTAATGGCCACAAGATCATACCCATATGTAGTTATCATGCTGGAGTTTCTCTGCATCCTCCTCACAGCACACACGCCCACCCAGCTTTGTGTCGTCTGCAAACTTGGAGATATTACATCTAGTTTCCTTGTCTAGATCATTAATATATAATGGCCCAGAAATTCGGGTAGGGGGCTTCCCGCGGGTGCAAGCCACCGACTTGCACTTACCTACCGCGCTGGCCGTTGAGCTGTGGGCTCGCGTGGGATTCTGATCCTGGGCGTCCTCCAACTGCCAACGCGCGCAGTGCTTGCGTATCCCAGGGGCGCAGTTAGTTCGATGCGTCCCCTGGGATCACGTGGGCCATGGAGAGCCAATGGTAGCAGGGAATGCTTCATTCATAAGTTTGACAGGAAGACCTGTCAAACCTATAAATACTATAAGCCCCAAAACATCACTAAATCTTCAAATAATTTTTTTTTTAAAAATCACATTTTAAAAATAAACTATAAATTACATGAAATAACTATTTTAAACAATAATTTAAATTTAAAAAAAAATTAATTACATTTTCTAACGGGGCTAAAAATAAACTTATCTTTCTTTAAAGTATTTAAAAATAATAAACCTGTGGAAAAAATGTTTTAATTTTAATTAATTCACCACTTACCTTGTAAAAAGCAGACCTTGCGACTGCTTTTTACATGTCTAACTTCTGGAGACTTACCCTCCCGGGAAAACCTGCAAAAAAAACGTAAGTTCGATGCACACGCGCTGCCTCTCCTGCACACGCGTTCGACTTCTGAACCCCTTCTTTCAGGGGAACGGAAGTGCATGCGCATTGCATGCACGAAACCGGCACTTCCATTGGGCCTACGGGTGAGTAGCCCATGCGTACTCACCCATGGAGACCCGAATTTCTGGGCCATTGTGAATAGTTGGGGTGCTAGCACCGATCCCTGCAGTACCACACTAGTCACTGCCTGCCACTCGGAAAAAGACCCGTTTATTCCAACTCTTTGCTTCCTGTCTGCCAACTAGTTCTCTATCCAAGTCAGTACTTTACCCCCAATCCCATGTGCTTTAACTTTACACGCTAATCTCTTATGCGGGACCTTATCGAAAGCCTTCTGAAAGTCCAAATACACCACATCCACTGGTTCTCCCTTATCTATTCTACCAGTTACATCCTCAAAAAATTCCAGTAGATTAGTCAAGCACGATTTACCTTTTGTAAATCCATGTTGACTTTGTCCGATCCTGTGACTGTTTTCCAAGTGCTCTGCTATTACATTTTTTATAATGGACTCTAGCATTTTCCCCACTACCGATGTCAGGCTTAACGGTCTATAATTACCCGCTTTTTCTCTCTACCACCTTTTTTGAATAGTGGGGTTACATTAGCTACCCTCCAATCCATGGGAACTGTTCCAGAGTCTATCGAATTTTGGAAGATGACCAGCAATGCATCTACTATTTCTAGGGCCACTTCCTTAAGTACCCTAGGATGTAGATTATCAGGCCCTGGGGATTTATCGGCCTTCAATGCCGTCAATTTCCCTAACACCATTTCCCTACAAGTACTGATTTCATTCAATTCCTCCCTCTCATTAGACCCTATGGGCTGGATTTTCATTTCGGAGTTGGGTTGGAGGCGGGACTAAAACTTTCGGGGTTGTAGTCCCGCCTCCATCGAGATGCGGCCAATCCACGCGATTTCAACTTGATTGACATTGATGAGCCCGCCCAGCAGGCCAATTAAGGGCCACCTGTGAACAGGTGACGTCACAGACTGAAATTTCATCTGTCAAGACGTTTTGACAGATGAAATATCAGTGTTTCACAGCTGTTTGAAGCTGTCAAACACTGACAGTCTTACTTCTAACATGAGTCCTTCTCTACAGACTCAGTTAGAAATCTCTCCTGCACAGAAAGCTGCAGGCTGTCACTTTTGACAGTTCGCAGCCATTCTGCTTTCTGTGCCAGTGAGATGAGGGACTCCCCGAACCTAAAGGAAGGAAGGCTGAAAAGGTAAGAAAAGGTAATTTACACTTCTTTAATCACTTTAGACACACCAAACACACTTACCTTTGCACTCATGCACACATCACTCACCTGAACACCGACATCTCGACCCCTCCAAGCCCTTCAACCCAACGGCCTGACGACTCTAACTTGGCCTGGTTTGGAGCCGGCAGGAATCCCACAGTTCAAGCTTAAAAATAGGGATTAGGCTAAAAACTGCCCGTTAACTACCTGTTAACAGGCAGTTAATTGGCACTAATCCCTTCCTGCCTCAGGGAGGCGGGTCCCAGTGCGGGGCGGGTACCCGCCTCCTTTGAAACTGGCATGGAGGCGGGTTGGGGGCGGGATGGGGTCGGGATCCCCGATTTTGGGAATTTAACCCCCCCGCACGCCTCCAATGCCGACTCCACAGCACACTGAAAATCGAGCCCCATGTTCCCTGACATCTCTGGAAGGTTATTTGTGTTCTCCTTTGTGAAGACAGAACCAAAGTATGTATTTAATTGGTCTGCCATATCTTTGTTCCCCATTATAAATTCCCCTGATTCTGACTGCAAGGGACCTACGCTTGACTTCACCAGTCTTTTTCTCTTCACATATCTATAGAAGCTTTTACAGTCAGTTTTTATGTTCCCTGAAAGCTTACTCTCATATTTTATTTTCCCCCTCTTAGTTAATCCCTTTGTCCTCCTTTGCTGAATCCTAAACTGCTCCCAATCCTCAGATTTGCTGCTTTTTCTGGCCAATTTATATGTCCTCTCCTTGGATCTTATGCTATCCCTAATTTCCCTTGTTAGTCACGGTTGAGTCACCTTTTTTGTTTTATTTTTATGCCAAACAGGGATGAACAAATTCTGTAGTTCATCCATGCGATCTTTAAATGTTTGCCATTGCCTATCCACCGTCAACCCTTTAAGTAACGTTCCCCAATCCATCCTAGCCAACTCGCGCCTCAGACCATCGTAGTTTCCTTTATTTAAATTCAGGACCCGAGTCTCTGAGTCAAGTACTTCACTCTCCAGCTTAATGAAGAATTCTATCATATTATGATCGCTCTGGCCCAAGGGGCCTCGCACAACAAGATTGCGAATTAATCCTTTCTCATTACATTCCCAGTCTAAGATGGCCTGATCTCTAGTTGGTTCCTCGACATATTGGTCCAGGAAATCATCCCATATACACTCTAGGAATTCCTCCTCCACAGTATTGTTACTAATTTGGTTAGCCCAATCTATATGTAGATTAAAGTCACCCATGATAACTGCTATGGCCTTATTGCACGCGTCTCTAATTTCCCGTTTAATGCCATCCCCAACCTCAGCATTACTGTTTGGGGGTCTGTATGCAACTCCCACTAACGTTTTGTGCCCCTTGGTATTTTTCAGCTCTATCCATACAGATTCCACATCATCAGAGCTAATATCCTTCCTTACTATTGTGTTAATCTCCTCTTAAACCAGCAATGCTACCCCACCTCCTTTTCCTTTTTGTCTGACCTTCCGGAATATTGAATACCCAGACTTGGTTACCCTGGAGCCATGTCTCCGTAATCCCAATTATATCATAACCTCACGCTTCCTTCACCCAATGCCCACACAAACACTTTGACCAGGATTTTCCTTACCTCAGCGGGTCCAAGGTGGGCGATGTCGGTGGCGGGTCGTGGCCCCACTGCTGGATCCATCCCGCTGTCCAAAATTAATTTACATTGGTAGGGCTTGTTAAGCCCGTCCAGCGCGTTTCCCGAGCCAATTAGAGGAAGCCAGTCTGGTGATGTCATTCAACAACAACAACTTGTATTTATATAGCGCCTTTAACATAGTAAAACGTCCCATGACGCATCATCAGCCGGTTTCCTTAAAGGGACCGTGGCCAACTTTCTTTTGACATTTGTGCTGTCAGTGCTGTACAGCATTGAAGTGCTGCAAATACTGACAATGACTGCACAGAGGCAGAGGGCTGCACCCAGGCTCTCTCATGACTCCATCCATATGCTTATGGAGGGAGTCAGAGTATGCAGGGAGGTCTTCTTCCCTTCTGATGGGCGGAAGAGACCTCCCCAGAAGACCAAAATAGCCTGGTTGCACATTGCACAGAAGGGCACAAGCAGGGATGTGGTCAGGAGGACCTGGCTGCAGTGGCACAAGCCTTTCAATGATCTCAGTAGATCATGAAACGTTGGTACAAAGCCACACTCAACCTCATCCTGCTGTGCCTCTCATCACATCCCCATCACTCTGCCTTCCCTACCCTACTCCTGCACATCCTTACTCACACCAACGTACCTTGCACCTCCACCCATCCCTCTCTATCTACATTATCACATCCCCATCTCACTAGCCACCCTCACACTCACCCTCATCCTACTGCAATCATATCAACTAACAACACACGGGTAACCACTTGGGTGTTTTATGCAATGTTTATGTAAAGTTTCTATTAATGTGCTGTCAAACATTGAAATCTTTATTTTCAACACTTTCTGGTCTTGGACAGATTTGTGTGCACCTTTGGAAGTGGCTTCGGTAGTTCAGTGAATGGTGAGACATAACGGTATCCCCCGCAATGGTGATGAGTGTGAAAGGAATGGCTTGGTCATTGTAGGGATGCTTTATGGTGTTGGTGTGGGGTGGTGCCAACCTCGCCAATCATGTGGCAGCCAGGGTGTACTGTATAAAGTTAAGTAAATCTGGCCATGATGAGGCCATCCCTGGCCTCCCAGGCAGCAATGTGCTCGGATGCTGATGCCCTCTGTCCTGTGCAGCATCATGTGATTGCGGAGAAGGTTGCTGTTATTGTCGGTGCTGCTGGTGTTGGGGCTCATCGTGGTCCGATTCTGAGGACCAAGGTGAGACAGTATAAACGGCATCCATGCTGATGGAATAGATGGCAGGTGAAGTACAGATGACAAAAGCGATCTGGTGGGAGAGGTAATGAGGTGAGACTGGATGGAGACTTGTGGAAAGACTTGAAGCCTTGTGAATCTGTTGTGGAAATGCAGTGAGGAACAGCTTGTGGCTGAGGAAAGTGATCTCTGTCAAGTGGAAGCTTTTACTGTACATTTGAAGCTGTCAAGTAATCAGCTGGAGCAATGGCCACTGAACTCCCGCCTCAGGTTGACAAACGTGGTCACCGAACAGTGTGTTTCCCATGTCCATGAAGTTAAAGTTAAAAAGTAAGGTAAAAAAGCCTGTTAAGGATCTGCTAAGTATATTATAATTAGTTTAATTGGGTCGCCCGCCGCTGCCTGTTGGGTCTGCTCAGCGCTGAAATCTTCCAAAGGACATGGGACTCGTTGCAAATAAAATGTTTCTCTTTAATTTCGTAGTTGGTTAAAGGGTTTGGAAATCGATAAGCAAGAAACCGACGTCCATTTTAACTCTCTGACTGGAGAGGGAAATTTCAACTGGCGGTTTGTTTTCCGCTTTGACTACTTGCCGACAGAGAAAGAGATTGTTTATAAGAAGAAAGAATCGATTTTCTCCTTGGAGGAGTCTGAGTTTCGACAGCCTGCTGTTCTCATGCTCCAACTGTGGGATTATGATTTGATTTCAGCAAATGACTTTCTTGGTAAGCATTCCAAACCCTTTTGGCTCCAGAATTCTTTCTGTTTATATTTTTCTCCTTCCTTTTCCCCACAAGTATTCTCTCCTCTTCTTATTAAAAAAAAAAAAATGTCAAAACCACGGAGAGAGTGCAGAAGGGATTTCCTAAGATGAATGGCAGCCAACATAAAAGGTAATCCAAAAGTCTTCTCTCGGCATATAAATAGTAAAAGGGTAGTAAGAGGAGGGGGGTGGGCGATTAGGGACCAAAAAGGAGACCTATGCATGGAGGCAGAGGGTATGGCTGAGGTACTAAACAAGTACTTTGCATCTGTCTTCATCAAGGAAGAGGATGCTGCCATAGACATAGTGAAAGAGGAGGTAGTGGAGATACTTGATAGTATAAAAATAAAGAGGTATTAGTAAGGCTGGCTATACTTAAAGTAGATAAGTCACCAGGAGCAGATGGGATGCATCCTAGGATGCTGAGGGAATTGAGGGCAGAGGTACTGGCCATAATATTCCAATCCTCCTTAAAAAGCAGGACCTCAAAGGTTGTAATCTCTGGATTACTCCCGATGCCACGTGCTAGTGAGTATAGGAATAGGAGGATAGAGCAGATGAAAACGTGGCTAAAGAGTTGGTGCAGGAGGGAGGGCTTTAGTTTCCTGGATCACTGGGTCTGCTTCTGGGGAAGGTGGAACCTGTACAAGTCGAACGGGTTGCACCTGAACCGGAACGGGACCAACATCCTTGCGGGGAGGTTTGCTAGTACTGTTTGGGGGGGGGGGGCGGGGTTTAAACTAACTTGGCAGGGGGATGGGATACGGAATGGAGCTATAGTAGGGGGTGATGCACAGCTAAATATAGAGGAAAAAACAAGTCAGCCTGGAAAGCAGAGCAAATATGTAACGGCACAAGGGAGTATGGCAAGGCTGGATGGCATTGGAGTCTTGCGAGTAAGGCAGATGAATTGAAGATGTTGATGAACACATGGGAGTATGATATTGTTGCTATCACAGAGACATGGTTGAGGGAGGGGCAGGACTGGCAGCTCAATATTCCGGGATATAGAATCTTCAGGCGAGACCGAGTGGGGTGTAAAAGAGGAGGGGGTGTCGCAATATTAATCAAGGATGCAATTACTGCTGTAAGGAGGGATGATATCTTAGCAGGTTCCTCTAATGAGGCCATATGGGTAGAACTTAAAAACAGAAAGGGGGCAAGCACTTTGCTGGGAGTGTACTATAGGCCCCCAAACAGTCAGGGGGAGATAGAGGAACAGATATTAGGCAAATCTCAGAGAAGTGTAGAAATAATAGGGTAATAACAGTAGGGGATTTCAACTTCCCCAATATTAACTGGGATAGCCAGAGTGTGAAAGGCTTAGAGGGTGCGGAATTCTTAAGGTGCATCCAGGAAAGCTTTTTGAGCCAGCATGTAGAAAGTCCTACAAGAGAGGGGGTGGTACTGGATCTAATTCTAGGGAATGTAGCCGGGCAAGTGGTAGAAGTGTCAGTAGGAGAGCATTTTGGTGACGGTGACCGTAACTCGGTGAGATTTAAGGTAGTCATGGAAAAGGACAAAGATGGACCGGAAATAAAGGTTCTAAGTTAGGGGAAGACCGATTTTAATATGATAAGGCAGAATCTGGCCAAAGTGCACTGGGATCAGCTACTTGTAGGAAAATCCACATTCGAGCAGTGGGAGCCTTTCAGAAAGGAAATAGAGAGAGTACAACACCAACATGTGCCCGTAAAGGTCAAGGGTGGGACCAACAAGCCCAGGGAACCCTGGATGTCAAGGGATATACAAGAATGGATTCGGAAAAAAAGGGAGGCTTTGGCAGATACAAAGGACTAAAAACAGTGGAGGCCCTAGAGGAATATAGAAATTGCAGGGGCGTACTTAAAAAAGAAATTAGGAGAGCGAAGAGGGGGCATGAAAAAACATTGGCGGGCAATATAAAGGAAAATCCCAAGGTGCTTTATAAGTATATTAAGGGCAAGAGGATAACCAGGGAAAGAGTAGGGCCCATTAGGGACCAAAGTGGCAATCTGTGTGTAGAGCCGGATGATGTGGGTGAGGTTTTAAATGAATATTTTGCATCTGTGTTCACTATGGAGAAGGACAATGTAGGCATAGAAATCAGGCAGGGGGATTGTGATATACTTGAACAAATTAGTATTGAGAGGGAGTTGGTACTAGCGGTTTTAGTGGGCTTAAAAGTGGATAAATCCCCAGGCCCAGATGAGATGTATCCCAGGCTACTGTGTGAGGCAAGGGAGGAGCTTGCAGGGGCTCTGACACAAATTTTCAGAACCTCTCTGGCCACAGGGGAGGTGCCAAAGGACTGGAGGACAGCTAACGTAGTACCATTATTCAAGAAGGGTAGTAAGGATAAACCAGGGAATTACAGGCCAGTGAGCCTAACATCAGTGGTAGGAAATTATTGGAAAAAATTCTGAGGGGCAGAATTAGTCTTAACTTGGTGAGGCAAGGATTACTCAAGAAATAACAACAGAAAACGCTGGAAAAACTCAGCAGGCCAGGCAACATCCGTGGAGAGAGAAACAGAGTCAATGTTTCAGGTCGAAGACCCTTCGTCAGGACTCCTGGGCTATGGGGAAAGCACGGGAGAGTGGGACTAGCTGAGAGTCGGCACGGGCTCGATAGGCCAAATGGCTGCCTTCCATGCTGTAACCATTCTATGATTCTATGATACCAGGGATGAGAGACTTAAGATCATCACCCAAAAGGACAATGGGAGAGGTTACATTTTACACGGAGTGTTGTTAGAAAGTGGAATGACTGAATCCATAACCGCTTTTAAAAGGGAAGTCGGTAAATATTTGGCGAAAAAAAATGTCCAAGTGTTTGGAAAAGGGCGTGGGAATGGGATGAAGTAGATATCTTGTTCAGAGAACCAGACAGGCACGATGGGCCATTAGCAACACTGGGTTTCAGGGATGCCTGTGATTCCCTAGCTTTCAGCACTGCTAGTACCATGGGAGCGAATTTGAAAATTAAAAGTCTAGTCTTGCAGTGCAGTTGATTACAACAGTGAAATTCCTCTGCACCCATCCCCCCCGCTTAGGTGCCCTACCCAAGATACAGAAGTATGTCTGACCTTAGGACTTCCAACTGGATCAGGGTGGGCCACAGTGCGAGGGCAGAGGCTCCATGCTGTCGCAGCCCCCAGTCTGCCTCCCAGGAAAAGGAAGGTGCCAGATTATCCCACTGGTACTGTAGTGTGCAAACACAAACACAGAAAATGTACAAATACAGTTTGCTTTTCCCATCAAAGAAAGAACTAGAATACTATTTGATTGGATTTGTATTTTCAAAATTTGACATCAATCCAATTTACAGCTTGATTGGCACCCTATCCACCACCTTAAACATTCACTCCCTCCACCACCGGCGTACCGTGGCTGCAGTGTGTACCATCTACAAGATGCACTGCAGCAACTCGCCAAGGCTTCTTCGGCAGCACCTCCCAAACCCGCGACCTCTTCCACCTAGAAGGACAAGGGCAGCAGGCGCATGGGAACACCACCACCTCCAAGTTCCCCTCCTAGTCACACACCATCCTGACTTGGAAGTATATCGCAGATCCTTCATCGTCGCTGGGTCAAAATCCTGGAACTCCCTCCCTAACAGCACTGTGGGAGCACCTTCACCACACGGACTGCAGCGGTTCAAGAAGGCGGCTCACCACCACCTTCTCAAGGCCAATTAGGGATGGGCAATAAATGCTGGCCTTGCCAGCGACGCTCACATCCCGTGAATGGAAAAAAAAATTACCCGCCAACTGTCCCTGATCCTGAAGACCTGCCTCGGTGAGTACCTGGGAGTGGGCGCAGCAATCACCAGAGTTAAATTCACGCAGAGAAAATTAATTTAATATTTTCTAAAAATCCTAATGATTGCCCAAGTCCACGAGGTGAAACCAATCTGTCGGGCTCATGGGGCGGTTTCCCTAACGTTAAACATCTGGGTAAGAATGTGGTAGGACCAATAAGCGTCCGTGCATCTGTGGTCACAAGTGAATCATTACAGAACATGCCAGTGATTCCTTTCTTGCTGTTATAGGTTCTGTTGAACTAAAGCTGAATGATATGATCCGAGGAGCGAAGACTGTTGAACACTGTACCATCAAGATGGCAAAAGAGAAGGCAGGTCCGCGCACCTCCATCATAAGGGCCAAGCGGATGAAGGGATGGTGGCCCTTGATCAAAGTTAAAGAATCGGAAGACGAGGAAGAAGAAGAAGATGATAACAAGAAAAAAAAGAAAAAGAAGAAGAAAAAGAAGAAAGTAAAAATTGAGGATGTTGAGTTTACTGACAGCTCCAACAATACATACATCCTCAGGGTGAGACACTGACTCCTTCTCAAATCTTCAGCTGAGAAATAAACACTTGAGACTGTGGGGCACCCTGGGTTAGCAAGCTGTCCCTTCACCTCTGGGACCTGAACTCAACTCGAACCCAGACTGATGCGACGGAACCTATTGGTGAATTTGGGAAGGCTCAGCACACTTGGGAATGGCCGCTCAGGACGAGCTGAGCAAGTTTACACAGAGTTAAATGGGGGGGGATTAATAAATCACAACCCCCACACCATATACACAATGAGGGTGGGAGGAAAGACCACTGGAGTGGGTTCACAACTTTATTTATTTTTAAAGTATCTCTCTACATCGAATTAGCCTGAGGAGGTTTTTTACCCCCCCTTTAAAATCCATTGTTTTAGAAACATAGAAGGTAGGAGCAGGAGTAGGCCATTCAGCCCCTCGAGCCTGCTCTGCCATTTAATGAGATCATCGCTGATCATCCAAACTCAGTACCCTGTCCCTGCCTTCTCCCCATATCCCTTGACCCCTTTAGCCTTAAGAAATATATCTAACTCCTTCTTGAATATATTGAATGAATTGGCCTCAACTGCCTTTTGTGGTAGAGAATTCCACAGGTTCACCACTCTGGGTGAAGAAATTCCTTCTCATCTCTGTCCTAAATGGCATACCCCTTAGCTCTAGACTGTGACTCCTGGATCTGGACTCCCCCGCCATCGGGAACATCCTTCCTGCATCTAGTCTGTCTAGTCCTGTTAGAATTTTATAAGTTTCAATGAGATCCCCTCTCATTCTTCTAAACTCCAGCGAATATAAGCCCAATCGCCCCAATCTCTCCTCATACGTCATTCCTGCCATCCCAGGTATCAGCCTAGTGAATCTTCGCTGCACTCCCTCCATGGCAAGAACATCCTTCCTCAGATAAGGCGACCAAAACACACAATACTCAAAGGTGCGGTCTCACCAAGGCCCTGTACAACTGCAGCAAGACATCCTTGTTCCTGTACTCGAATCCTCTCGCTATGAAGGCCAACAAACCATTTGCCTTCTTAACCGTCGGCTGCACCTGCATGCTTACCTTCAGCGACTGGTGCACAAGGACACCCAGGTCTCGTTGCACTTCCCCTTTTCCCAATCTATTGCCATTGAGTTAATAATCTGCCTTCCTGTTTTTGCCACCAAAGTGGATAACCTTGCATTTATCCACATTATACTGCATCTGCCATGCATCTGCCCAATCACCCAACCTGTCCAAATCATACTGGAGTTTCTCTGCATCCTCCTCACAGCACACATGCCCACCCAGCTTTGTGTCATCTGCAAACTTGGAGATATTACATCTAGTTCCCTCGTCTAGATCATTAATATATATTGTGAATTGCTGGGGGTCCTAGCACCAATCCCTGCGGTACCACACTAGTCACTGCCTGCCACTCGGAAAAAGATCCATTTATTCCAACTCTTTGCTTCCTGTCTGCCAACCAGTTTTCTATCCAAGTACCTTACCCCCAATCCCATGTGCTTTAACTTTACACGCTAATCTCTTAGGCGGGACCTTATCGAAAGCCTTCTGAAAGTCCAAATACACCACATCCACTGGTTCTCCCTTATCTATTCTACCAGTTGCAACCTCAAAAAATTCCAGTAGATTAGTCAAGCACGATTTACCTTTTGTAAATTCATGTTGACTTTGTCCGATCCTGTCACTGTTTTCCAAGTGTTCTTTTCCAAGTTTTCTATAAATCTACACTGCTGTCTTCAAAGGATTGGTCGTCAGCCCCCTCCCCCCCCTCAATGTGTGACACCCTTGGGCCCCACCGCAGGAGCTCAGCCTCTAGTTGGTCATTTCACTGATGAGGCGACAACAATAGTTGGTGTCTGGAGAATGATGCAGTAGAGGAGAAATAGCAGGCAGGGTTTCCATTCCTGAGTGCAGGACAAGATCAGGATTCACCCTGTTGGCCGTCACTACCTGTGCTCGTACATGAAAAATGGGCCTTGGATGAGGGGCTGGAGGCTAGTTCCTGGAGCAGTGTACCCCAGTGTGAATCAGTTCTTGGGGAAGTGTACCCCAACGTGAATCAGTTCCTGGGGAATTGTACCCCAACTTGAATCAGTTCTTGGGGAATTGTACCCCAATGTGAATCAGTTCTTGGGGACTTGTACCCCAGTGTGAATCAGTTCCTGGAGCAGTGTACCCCAGTGTGAATCAGTTCCTGGGGAATTGTACCCCAACATGAATCAGTTCCTGGGGAATTGTACCCCAACATGAATCAGTTCCTGGGGAATTGTACCCCAATGTGAATCAGTTCTTGGGGAATTGTACCCCAATGTGAATCAGTTCTTGGGGAATTGTACCCCAACGTGAATCAGTTCCTGGGGAATTGTACCCCAACATGAATCAGTTCCTGGGGAATTGTACCCCAACATGAATCAGTTCCTGGGGAATTGTACCCCAATGTGAATCAGTTCTTGGGGACTTGTACCCCAACGTGAATCAGTTCCTGGAGCAGTGTACCCCAGTGTGAATCAGTTCCTGGAGCAGTGTACCCCAGTGTGAATCAGTTCCTGGGGAATTGTACCCCAACATGAATCAGTTCCTGGGGAATTGTACCCCAACATGAATCAGTTCCTGGGGAATTGTACCCCAATGTGAATCAGTTCTTGGGGAATTGTACCCCAATGTGAATCAGTTCCTGGAGCAGTGTACCCCAACGTGAATCTGTTCCTGGGGAAGTGTACCCCAACGTGAATCTGTTCCTGGTGAATTGTACCCCAACGTGAATCTGTTCCTGGGGAATTGTACCCCAATGTGAATCAGTTCCTGGGGAAGTGTACCCCAACATGAATCTGTTCCTGGCGAAGTGTACCCCAATGTGAATCAGTGCCTTCAGGAGAGGAGAGAATTGGATAAGAAAATTGTAAGTCTTAATTTTTAATTAGAAGCTGTATTGAAGCGTGCAGTGGGGGTAATTTCACTCTATCCCGGCCAGAAGTAAAATCGGCGGATTAACTGATCCGTTAATTTCTCGCTGGGTGAGTGAGATTAAAACAACCCCGTTGTGCGACCATTCTATTGACGTCGCACCGAAATGTGTTGCCATGTTACACAGCGCCATCTCTTCTCAGTCATGCTGATATCTCTGTCAACATTCGTCCCTCCAGCAGTGCCAGCTAAACTCCGACTATTGTTGATATGGTGAGGTGAGGTGGGAAATTGTAAGTGATGGGAAAAGGAGCTATGTAAATATTTGGTATTGTTTGTGACAGGGTAAAATTGAGGCTGAGATGCACTTGCTGACCCTAGAGGAAGCGGAAAAAAGCCCCGTTGGTCTTGGTCGGAAGGAGCCAGAACCATTGGACAAACCCAAGTAAGTGGATGAAAACCTGTGAATCCTGCAAATCTGAAGCAAAACAAGAAATACTGGAACCGCTCAGTAGGTCTGTCAGTGTCTGTGGAGAGAGGAGAGTTAACATCACAGTGTCAACATTGTGGAAACTGGAAGGTTTAATAGATACAATAACAGCAATGTGCATTTATATAGCGCCTTTAACAAAGTAAAACATTCCAAGGTGCTTCACAGGAGCATAATCAAACAAAATTTGACACCGAGCCACATAAGGAGATATTAGGGCAGATGAAAGAGGTAGGTTTTAAGGAGCATCTTAAAGGAGGAAAGAGAGGTCACAGTAACATAGAACATAAGAACATAAGAAATAGGAGCAGGAGTAGGCCAATCGGCCCCTCGAGCCTGCTCCACCATTCAATAAGATCATGGCTGATCTGATCCTAACCTCAAATCTTCTATCACTCTGCATCCACCCGAACCCATGTGATCTCCCGGGAGAGGCGAAAAACCAGATAAAGACCCAATGGCCAATTTGGGAGAAAAAAATCTGGGAAATTCCTCTCCGACCCATCTAGGCGATCGAAATTCTTCCAGGAGATCACTCTGTCCCTATATTTTCTACAGTACTTACCTTCTGTAAAGGCGATCTCCACCCCAGCCAGGAACAGGAATAAAACCATCTCCTGAAATCTAACACAGAATTAGAACACAGTAGGAGCAGAACAAGGCTACACGGCCCCTGGGCCCACTCCACTACCCACAGGGCCATGACCATTCCGAACCTAGACTCATGTCCAATTTCCTGCCCGCTCCCCGTAACCCTTAATTCCCTTTACTTCTAGGAAACTATCTATTTCTGTTTTAAATTTATTTAATGATGTAGCTTCCACAGCTTTCTGGGGCAGCAAATTCCACAAACCTACCACCCTCTGAGTGAAGAAGTTTCTCCTCATCTCAGTTTTGAATGAGCAGCCCCTTATTTTAAGATTATGCCCCCTAGTTCTAGTTTCACCCATCATTGGGAACATCCTCACCGCAGCCACCCGATCAAGCCCCTTCACAATCTTATATGTTTCAATAAGATCGCCTCTCATTCTTCTGAACTCCAATGAGTAGAGTCCCAATCTACTCAACCTCTCCTCATATGACCACCCCCTCATCCCCGGGATTAACCGAGTGAACCTTCTTTGTACTGACTCGAGAGCAAGTATGTCATTTGTGACTTTGATAAGGGACGTTTCAGTGCTGTGGCAGGGGCGGAAACCTGATTAGAGATGGGCACGGATTTGGGAGGCGACAGCACGTTCAAGGACTTTGGAGGGGAAAGGGAGGTTGGCGATGGGGTGGTAGTTTGCAGGGGCGGCGGGGCTAAGGGTTTTTTTCAGGATGGGGTGCCAATGGCAGACTTGAAGAGGGGGGGGGACAGTACCTGAGGAGAGGGAACTGTTTACAATATTAGCTAACATGGGGCCAGGAACGGCAATGGGGTTTTCTGCAGTTTGGTGGGAATGAGGTTGAGGGAGCAGGAGGTGGGTCTCATGGACAAGATGAGCTCGAAGAGGGCACGAAGAGAGATAGAAACTGGAGAAAGATGCGAGTTCGGGGCTAGGGCAGCATTTTAAAAGGAACAGAAGACAGAAAAGGGAGAGGGGAAACGCGCACATAGAGACACACACGGGGACACACAGACACCCACATGTACATGCTCACACACACACAAGAAATGCAATGACTTGTAAAGTGCTTAAGCGGAAAACAGGAGGTGGTTATATGGCAAAAGTGACCATATCCAGAGACAATAGGAGACAGATTAGAGAAATCGAAGAAATAAAAGATGTATATCAAACACAGAGAGTGTGTCACCTTCCATACTAGTGCTTCCGATATGTCTTCCTTTTTCCTCAACTGAGGATTCCCCTCTACCATGGTTGACGGGGCCCTTGACTGTGTCCGTTCCATTTCCCGCACTTCTCCTTCCCAGAACCACGATAGGGACAAAGATGGACCGGAAATAAAGGTCCTAAATTGGGGGAAGGCCGATTTTAATATGATAAGGCAGGATCTGGCCAAAGTGGACTGGGATCAGTTACTTGTAGGAAACTCCACATCAGAGCAGTGGGAGTCTTTCAGAAAGGAAATAGAGAGAGTAAAACGCCAACATGTTCCCGTAAAGGTGGGACCAACAAGCCCAGGGAACCCTGGATGTCAAGGGATATACAAGAATGGATTAGGAAAAAAAGGGAGGCTTTTGGCAGATACAAGGGACTGAAAACAGTAGAAGCCCTAGAGGAATATAGAAAGTGCAGGGGTGTACTTAAAAAAGAAATTAGGAGAGCGAAGAGGGGGCATGAAAAACCACTGGCGGGCAAAATAAAGGAAAATCCCAAGGTGTTTTATAAGTATATTAAGGGCAAGAGGATAACCAGGGAAAGAGTAGGGCCCATTAGGGACCAAAGTGGCAAGCTGTGTGTAGAGCTGGAAGATGTGGGTGAGGTTTTAAATGAATATTTTGCATCTGTGTTCACTATGGAGAAGGGCGATGTAGGCATAGAAATCAGGCAGGGGGATTGTGATATGCTTGAACAAATTGGTATTGAGAGGGAGGAGGTACTAGTGGTTTTAGCGGGCTTAAAAGTGGATGCATCCCCAGGCCCAGACAAGACGTATCCCAGGCTGCTGTGTGAGGCATGGGAGGAGATTGCAGGGGCTCTGACACAAATTTTCAGAACCTCTCTGGCCACAGGGGAGGTGCCAGAGGACTGGAGGACAGCTAACGTAGTACCATTATTCAAGAAGGGTAGTAGGGATAAACCAGGAAATTACAGGCCAGTGAGCCTAACATCAGTGGTAGGAAATTATTGGAAACAATTCTGAGGGACAGAATTAGTCTCCACTTGGAGAGGCAAGGATTAATTGAGGATAGTCAGCATGGCTTTGTCAGGGGGAGATCTTGTCTAAGCAATTTGATTGAATTTTTCGAGGGGGTGACTAGGTGTGTGGATGAGGGTAGTGCAGTTGATGTAGTCTACATGGACTTCAGTAAGGCTTTTGACAAAGTCCCGCATGGGAGACTGGTCAAGAAGGTAAGAGCCCATGGGATCCAGGACAATTTGGCACATTGGATCCAAAATTGGCTTAGTGGCAGGAGGCAGAGGGTGATGGTCGAAGGTTGTTTTTGTGACTGGAAGCCTGTGTCCAGTGGTGTACCACAGGGATCGGTGCTGGGTCCTTTGCTGTTTGTAGTGTACATTAATGATTTAGATAGGAATGTAGGAGGTATGATCAGTAAGTTCGCAGATGACACGAAAATTGGTGGAGTGGTAAATAGCGAGGAGGGAAGCCTCCGGCTACAGGACGATATAGATGGGTTGGTTAGATGGGCAGAACAGTGGCAAATGGAATTTAACCCTGAAAAGTGTGAGGTGATGCATTTTGGGAGGACTAACAAGGCAAGGGAATACACAATGAATGGTAGGACCCTAGGAAGGACAGAGGATCAGAGGGACCTTGGTGTGCATAAGAACATAAGAACATAAGAAATAGGAGCAGGAGTAGGCCAATCGGCCCCTCGAGCCTGCTCCGCCATTCAATAAGATCATGGCTGATCTGATCCTAACCGCCAATCCACTATCACAAAACCATCTCCTGAATCTAACAGAATTAGACACACGAAATAGGAGCAGGATCAGGCTACACGGCCCCTGGGCCCGCTCCGCTACCCACAGGGCCATGACCGATCCGAACCTAGACTCATGTCCAAATTCCTGCCCGCTCCCCGTAACCCTTAATTCCCTTTACTTCTAGGAAACTGTCTATTTCTGTTTTAAATTTATGTAATGATGTAGCTTCTACAGCTTTTTGGGGCAGCATATCCCATGGACCTACCACCCTCTGAGTGAAGTAGTTCCTCCTCATCTCAGTTTTGAAAGAGCAGCCCCTTATTCTAAGACTATGCCCCCTAGTTCTAGTTTCACCCATCATCGGGAACATCTTCCCTGCATCCACCCGATCCAACCCCTTCACAATCTTATATGTTTCAATAAGATCGCCTCTCATTCTTCTGAACTCCAATGAGTAGAGTCCCAATCTACTCAACCTCTCCTCATATGTCCATCCCCTCATCCCCGGGATTAACCGAGTGAACCTTCTTTGTACTGACTCGAGAGCAAGTATGTCCTTTCTTAAGTATGGACACCAAAACTGTACGCAGTATTCCAGGTGCGGTCTCACCAATACCTTGTACAACTGAAGCAATACCTCCCTATTTTTATATTCTATCCCCCTAGCAATGAAAGCCAACATTCCATTGGCCTTCTTAATCACTTGCTGCACCTGCATACTAACCTTTTGAGTTTCGTGCACCAGGACCCCCAGATCCCTTTGTACTTCAGTACTTTCCAGTTTCTTGCCATTAAGATAATAACTTGCTCTACGATTTTTCCTGCCAAAGTGCATAACCTCACACTTTCCAGTATTGTATTCCATCTGCCAAATCTCTGCCCACTTACTTAGCCTGTCGATGTCCCCTTGCAGGTTTTTTATGTCCTCCTCACTCACTACTTTCCCTCCCATCTTAGTATCATCTGCAAACTTTGATATGTTACACTCGGTCCCCTCCTCCAAATCGTTAATATAGATTGTAAAGAGTTGGGGACCCAGCACTGACCCCTGTGGAACACCACTAGTTACTGATTGCCAGTCCGAGAATGAACCATTTATCCCAACTCTCTGCCTTCTGTTAGATAGCCAATCCTCTATCCATGCCAGAATATTACCCCCAATCCCGTGATTTTTTTATCTTAAGCAATAATCTTTTGTGTGGCACCTTGTCAAATGCCTTTTGGAAGTCTAAATACACTACGTCCACTGGTTCCCCTTTACCCACCCTATACGTTACTTCCTCAAAGAACTCCAGCAAATTTGTCAAGCATGACTTCCCCTTCATAAAACCATGCTGACTTTGTCCTATTAAATTATGATTATCCAAATGTCCTGTTACTGTCTCCTTAATAATGGACTCCAAAATTTTACCTACTACAGATGTTAGGCTAACCGGTCTATAGTTTCCAGCCTTCTGTCTGCTGCCCTTTTTAAATAAGGGTGTTACATTAGCAGTTTTCCAGTCTGCCGGGACCATTGCTGAGTCCAGGGAGTTTTGGAAAATTATTACCAATGCATCCACAATCCCTACCGCCACTTCCCTCAAGACCCTAGGATGTAAGCCATCAGGTCCAGGTGATTTATCCGCCTTGAGTCCCATTATTTTACCGAGTACCACTTCCTTAGTGATTTTGATTGTGTTTAGCTCCTCCCCCCCTTTAGCCCACTGTTTGTCCAGTGTTGGGATATTCTTAGTGTCTTCTACTGTAAAGACTGATGTAAAATATTCATTCAGTGTTTTTGCCATCTCCATATTTCCCACCATTAATTTCCCGGTCTCATCCTCTAAGGGACCAACATTTACTTTAGCCACCCTTTTTCTTTTTATATAACTATAAAAACTCTTACTATCTCTTTTTATATTTTTTGCTAATTTACTTTCATAATCTATCTTCCCTTTCTTAATCAATCTTTTTGTTATTTTTTGCTGTCTTTTAAAGTTTTCCCAATCGTCTATCCTCCCACTAGATTTGGCTACCTTATATGCCCTTGTTTTTAGTCGAATACTATCCTTAATTTCTTTACTTAGCCACGGATGGCTGTCTTTTCTTTTACACCCTTTTCTTCTCAGTGGAATATATATTTTTTGGAAGTTGTAAAATAACTCCTTAAATGTACACCACTGATCATGTATCGTCTTACCCTTTAATCTATTTTCCCAATCCACTCTACTCAATTCCGCTCTCATACCTTCATAGTCTCCTTTTTTCAAGCTTAGCACGCTTGTTTGAGATCCGACCTTCTCACCCTCTAATTGAATATGGAATTCAACCATGTTATGGTCACTCATTCCAAGGGGATCCTTTACTAGGACATTTTTAATTAATCCTGTCTCGTTACACAGGACCAGATCTAAGGTTGCCTGCCCCCTGGTCGGTTCAGTTACATACTGCTCAAGAAACCCATCCCTAATACACTCAATGAACTCATCCTCAAGGCAGCCCTGCCCAATTTGATTTGTCCAATTAATATGATAGTTAAAATCCCCCATAATTATAGATGTTCCCTTATTACAAGCCTTAGCTATTTCCTGATTGATACTCCATCCAACAGAGTTGCCACAGTTCGGAGGCCTATAGACTACGCCCACTAGTGTTTTTTTCCCCTTATTATTCCTTACCTCCAGCCAAACTGTTTCATTGTCCTGATCTTTTGACCCAATATCATTTCTCTGTATTACAGTGATTCCTTCCTTTATTAACATAGCCACCCCACCTCCCCTTCCTTCCTGCCTGTCCTTCCTGATCGTTAAATAACCTGGTATGTTTAATTCCCAGGCATTGTCACCCTGCAGCCATGTTTCTGTAATGGCCACAAGATCATACCCATATGTAGTTATTTGTGCCATTAACTCATCTATTTTGTTACGAATGCTACGTGCATTCAGATAGAGAACTTTCAAAGATGTTTTGTGACACTTAGTTCCTGCTTTTGCCCTTTTTACTCCATACCTTCTGCCCCTTCCTGACACGCTCTGGTTTTTAATTTCCCCACTGCTACCTAAGTCTATGACCTTCTCTGTTGTCATTTTTATTATTTGCTCTCTAGGAACCTCCCCCCCACTAGTTAGTTTAAAGCCCTCTCTACAGCCCTAGTTATATGATCCGCCAGGACTCTAGTCCCAGCACTGGCCAAGTGAAGCCCGTCCCAACGGAACAGCTCCCTCCTGCCCCAGTACTGGTGCCAGTGTCCCAGGAAGCAAAACCCATTTCTCCCACACCAGTCTTTGTACATAGATCCCTGAAGGCAGCAGGACAGGTAGATAAGGTGGTTAAAAAGGCATATGGGATACTTGCCTTCATTAGCTGAGGCATAGAATATAAGAGCAGGGAGGTTATGATGTTGCTGTACAAAATGCTAGTTAGGCCACAGCTGAAATACCGTGTGCAGTTCTGGTCGCCACACTATAGGAAGGATGTGATTGCATTGGAGAGGGTGCAGAGGAGATTCACCAGGATGTTACCTGGGCTGGAGCGTTTCAGCTATGAAGTGAGACTGGACAGGCTGGGGTTGTTTTCCTTAGAGCAGAGAAGGTTGAGGTGTACAAAATTATGAGGGGAATAGATAGGGTAGATAGAAAGGAACTTTTCCCCTTAGTAGAGGGGTCAATAACCAGGGGGCATACTTTCAAGGTAAGGGGCAGGAGGTTTAGAGGGGATTTGAGGAAAAGCTTTTTCACCCAGAGGGTGGTTGGAATCTGGAACTCACTGCCTGAAAGGGTGGTAGAGGCAGGAACCCTCACAACATTCAAGAAGCATTTAGATGAGCACTTGAAATGCCATAGCATACAAGGCTACGGACCAAGTGCTGGAAAATGGGATTAGAATAGACAGGGCTTGATGGCCCGAAGGGCCTCTTTCTGTGCTGTATGACTCTAGGGTTCGCACCAGTCGCTGAAGGTAAGCATGCAGGTGCAGCAGGCGGTTGAGAAGGCAAATGGTATGTTGGCCTTCGTAGCGAGAGGGTTCGAGTACAGGAACAAGGATGTCTTGCTGCAGTTGTACAGGGCCTTGGTGAGACCACATCTTGAGTATTGTGTGCAGTTTTGGTCGCCTTATCTGAGGAAGGATGTTCTTGCCATGGAGGGAGTGCAGTGTACCTGGGATGGCAGGAATGACGTATGAGGAGAGATTGGTTCGATTGAGCTTATACTCGCTGGAGTTTAGAAGAATGAGAGGGGATCTCATTGAAACTTATAAAATTCTAACAGGACTAGACAGACTCGATGCAGGAAGGATGTTCCCAATGGCTGGGGAGTCCAGAACCAGGGGTCACAGTCTAAGGATAAGGGGTAAGCCATTTAGGACAGAGATGAGGAGGAATTTCTTCACCCAGAGAGTGGTGAACCTGTGGAATTCTCTACCACAGAAGGCAGTAGAGGCCAATTCATGAAATATATTCAAGAAGGAGTTCGATATATTTCTTAAGGGTAAAGGGATCAAGGGATATGGGGAGAAGGCAGGGACAGGGTACTGAATTTGGATGATCAGCCATGATCTCATTGAATGATGGAGCAGGCTCTAGGGGCCGAATGGCCTACTCCTGCTCCTATCCTCTATGTTTCTATGTTCCCCTTTTCCTCACCTTTCACTCCACCAGCCTCCACATTCAGCGGATCATCCATCGCCATTTCCGCCACCTCCAGCTTGATCCTTCCACCAAACACATCTTCCCCTCCCCTTTCAGCATTCCAAAGGGACCATTCCCTCCTCAATCACCCCCTCCCCTTCCCATGGCACCTTCCCGTGCAAGCACAGATGTAAAACCTGCCCTTTTACCTCCTCCCTTCCCACTGTCCAGGGCCCCAAACACCCCTTCCAGGTGAAACAGCGATTTACTTGTACTTCTTGCAATTTAGTATACTGTATTCTCACAATGCAGTCTCCTCTACATTGGAGAGACCAAATGCAGATTGGGTGACTGCTTTGTGGAACACCTCCGTTCAGTCTGTAAGGGTGACCCCGAGCTTCCAGTCGTTTGTCACTTTAATTCGCCGCTCCACTCCCTCTCTGTCCTCGGCCTCTTACGCTGTTCCAATGAAGTTCAACGTAAGCTCGAGGAACAGCACCTCATCTTTCGATTAGGCACTATACAGACTTCCGGACTCAACATAGTGTTCAACAATTTCAGATCATAACCTCTGCCCCCATTTTTTCAGATGAGGTGCTGGCAATGATTCTACTATTCTCACTTACGCCTCCTCTAGACCCATCTTTTGTTTCTTTCCTTGTCCCATTGCCACCCCCTTTTGCCTCGCACCATCATCCCTTTTGTCATTTAATCTCCTGCCTTCCACCCTAACACAGACTTTCCCTTTTGTTCTTTCTTCCCCTCCCCCCTTTTCTGCCCTTGCTTAAAACCTGTTACATCTCTAACTTTTTCCAGTTTTGACAAGATCATCAACCTGAAATATTAACTCTATTTCTCTCTCCACGGATGCTGCCTGACCTGCTGAGTATTTCCAGCATTTTCTGTTTTTATTTCAGATTTCCAGCATCTGAAGTATTTTGCTTTTGTTTTTGTACAGTGTGTGTGTGATTGGCTGAAGGAGATGGGGCTGAGACACAGAGGGCTGGATTTTCCTTAAGCTGTCGGGAAGGAGGTGGGACTACAACTTTCGGGTTTTAGTCCCGCCTCCATCAACGTCTGGCCAATCGACACGATTTTCCCTTGATTGACCTTGTTGAGCCCGCCCAGCGGGCTCAGCAGGCCAATTAAGGGCCACCCGGCAACAGGTGACGTCACAGACTGAAATTTCATCTAAGAGTTTTTGACAGATGAAATATCAGTGTTTCACAGCTGCTTGAAGCTGTCAAACACTGACAGTCTGACTTCTAACCTTAGTCCTTCTACGCAGACTCAGTTAGAACTGTCACCGGCACTGAATGCTGAAGGCTGTCACTCAGCTTTCAGTTCCGGCTGAGTGATGGACTCCCGCAGCCTAGAGGAAGAAAGGCTGTTAAGGTAAGTACAGGTAAGTAAAACTTCTTTACACACTTTAAACACACTTACCTTTGCACTCATGCACCCATCACTCACCTGAACACCAACATCGCGACCCCTCCAAGTCCTTCAACCCGACGGCCCGCCTGCTCTAACCTGGTGTGGTTTGGAGCCGTCGGGAATCCCATACGACGCCCCTCAAAATAGGGATTAGGCTAAAAACATATAGAAACATAGAAGATAGGAGCAGGAGTAGGCCATTCGGCCCTTCGAGCCTGCTCCGCCATTCAATGAGATCATGGCTGATCATCCAAATTCAGTACCCTGTCCCTGCCTTCTCCCCATACCCCTTGATCCCTTTAGCCTTAAGAAATATATTAACTCCTTCTTGAATATATTTAATGAATTGGCCTCAACTGCCTTCTGTGGTAGAGAATTCCACAGGTTCACCACTCTCTGGGTGAAGAAATTCCTCCTCATCTCTGTCCTAAATGGCTTACCCCTTATCTTTCGACTGTGACCCCTGGTTCTGGACTCCCCCATCATCGGGAACATCCTTCCTGCATCTAGTCTGTCTAGGCCTGTTAGATTTTTATAAGTTTCAATGAGATCCCCTCTCATTCTTCTAAACTCCAGCGAGTATAAGCCCAATTGACCCAATCTCTCCTCATAAGTCATTCCTGCCATCCCAGGTATCAGTCTGATGAATCTTCGCTGCACTCCCTCCATGGCAAGAACATCCTTCCTCAGATAAGGCGACCAAACCTGCACACAATACTCAAGGTGTGGTCTCACCAAGGCCCTGTACAACTGCAGCAAGACATCCTTGCTCCTGTACTCGAATCCTCTCGCTACGAAGGCCAACATACCATTTGCCTTCTTAACCGCCTGCTGCACCTGCATGCTTACCTTCAGCGACTGGTGCACAAGGACACCCAGGTCTCGTTGCACTTCCCCTTCTCCCAATCTATTGCCGTTCAGATAATAATCTGCCTTCCTGTTTTTGCCACCATAGTGGATAACCTCACATTTATCCACATTATACTGCATCTGCCATACATCTGCCCAATCACCCAACCTGTCCAAATCATACTGGAGTTTCTCGGCATCCTCCTCACAGCACACATGCCCACCCAGCTTTGTGTTGTCTGCAAACTTGGAGATATTACATCTAGTTCCCTCGTCTAGATCATTAATATATATTGTGAATAGCTGGGGTCCTAGCACCGATCCCTGCGGTACCCCACTAGTCACTGCCTGCCACTCGGACAAAGAGCCATTTATTCCAACACTTTGCTTTCTGTCTGCCAACCAGTTCTCTATCCAAGTCAGTACCTTGCCCCAATCTCATGTGCCTTAACTTTACACACTAATCTCTTATGCGGGACCTTATCGAAAGCCTTCTGAAAGTCCAAATGCACCACATCCACTGGTTCTCCCTTATCTATTCTACCAGTTACATCCTCAAAAAATTCCAGTAGATTAGTCAAGCACGATTTACCTTTTGTAAATCCATGTTGACTTTGTCTGATCCTGTCACTGTTTTCCAAGTTTCTACAGGAAAGATAGGGAAAATGTCCTTTTTCCTCAGTCTAACCCTTCCATTGTGGCAGACAGAGCCTGACTGGGTCCATCACACTTCCTTCACTCACATCCTCACCCTTTCCCACTCTCAGAACAGGGCTAAGATCATAGAAACATAGAAGATAGGAGCAGGAGTAGGCCATTCGGCCCCTCGAGCCTGCTCCGCCATTTAATGAGATCATGGCTGATCATCCAAATTCAGTACCCCGTTCCTGCCTTCTCCCCATATCCCTTTAGCCTTAAGAAATATATCCAACTCCTTCTTGAATATATTTAATAAATTGGCCTCCACCGCCTTCTGTGGCAGAGAATTCCACAGGTTCACCACTCTCTGGGTGAAGAAATTCCTCATCTCAGTCCTAAATGGATTACCCCTTATCCTTAGACTATGACCCCTAGTTCTGGACTCCCTGGCCATCGGGAACATCCTTCCTGCATCTAGTCTGTCCAGACCTGACAGAATTTTATAGGTTTCGATGAGATCCCCTCTCAATCTTCTAAACTCCAGTGAGTACAAGCCCAATCGACCCAATCTCTCCTCGTACGTCATTCCTGCCATCCCAGGTATTAGCCTGGTGAATCTTCGCTGCACTCCTTCCATGGCAAGAACGTCCTTCCTCAGATAAGGCGACCAAAACTACACACAATACTCAAGGTGCGGTCTCACCAAGGCCCTGTACAACTGCAGCAAGACATCCTTGTTCCTGTACTCGAACCCTCTGGCTACAAAGGCCAACATACCATTTGCCTTCTTAACCGCCTGCTGCACCTGCATGCTTACCTTCAGTGACTGGTGCACAAGGACACCCAGGTCTCTTTGCACTTCCCCTTCTCCCAATCTATTGCCATTCAAATAATAATCTGCCTTCCTGTTTTTGCCACCAAAGTGGATAACCTCACATTTATCCACATTATAGTGCATTTGCCATGCTTCTGCCCAATCACCCAACCTGTCCAAATCGTACTGGAGTTTCAGGACATCCTCCTCACAGCATACCCTCCCACCCAGCTTTGTGTCATCTGCAAATTTGGAGATATTACATCCAATTCCCTCGTCCAGATCATTAATATATATTGTGAACAGCTGGGGTCCTAGGACCGATCCTTGCGGTACCCCACTAGTCACTGCCTGCCACTCTGAAAACGACCCGTTTATTCCAACTCTTTGCTTTCTGTCCGCCAACCAGTTCTCTATCCAAGTCAATACCTTGCCCCCAATCCCATGTGCCTTAAATTTTGCATGCTAATCTCTTTTGCGGGACCTTATCGAAAGCCTTCTGAAAGTCCAAATACACCACATCCACTGGTTCTCCCTTATCTATTTTACCAGTTGCATCCTCAAACAGGCAGTTAATTGGCACTAATCCCTTCCCGCCTCGGGTCGGCGGGTCCCAGTGCGCGGCGGGTACCCGCCGAACTTGAAACTTACGTGGAGGCAGGTTTTGAGCAGGATGGTGTCGGGACCCCCGAATTCAGGATTTTTGCCCCCCCGCACGCCTAAAAGCCCGCCTCTCAGCCCAATGAAAATCTGGCCCAGAGTGTGTGATAGGCTGAAGGAGGTGGGACTGAGGCACAGAGCGTGTGATTGGCTGAAGGAGGTAGAAATGGAAGCACAAGTAGCGTCAGTGGCCCAGAGCCCGATAGAAGGAAGTGAGTCAACTTCTTTGCTGCATTCTGACAGAACCTCCCTCACCCTGAGACTACCCCCCCACCCCACACCCAGAGTTCCCCTAACTGGAGCCTACCCCCACCCAGAAAATCTGTCGAATGCAGAGGCTGGTGGGGAACATAGGAATAGAAGGAGGCCATTCAGCCGCTCCAACGTGTTCCACAATTCAGTCATATTACGGCTGATGTGTATCCTAATTCCATTTACCCACCTTTGCTCCATAATCCCTCGATAAACTTTCACAACAAAAATCTATCAATCTCTGTTTTGAAATTTTTAGTTGCCCCCAGGATCCACAGCCTTTTGGGAAAAGAGTTCCAGGTTTCCACTACCCTTTGTGTGAAAAAGTGCTTCCTGATTTCCCTCCTAAATGGCCTAGCTCTAATTTTAAGGCAGTGGCCCCATTTAATCCCTTTATCGTTTTAATCACAAGATTAGATCACCCCTCAATCTTCTAAATTGAAGGAAATACAAGACAAGTTTATGCAACCTGTCCTCATAATTTACCTGTGCACTAGTTTTTAATGATTTGCGTACGTGGACCCCTAAACCTACAGCTCCTGGTCTCTCAACATTAAGAAAAAATGGATTTGTTTTTCTCGAATCCAAATTGGTTGACCGCACACTTCTCCACATTGCCATGGGGATTCACAATATATATTAATGATCTAGACGAGGGAACTAGATGTAATATCTCCAAGTTTGCAGACGACACAAAGCTGGGTGGGCATGTGTGCTGTGAGGAGGATGCCGAGAAACTCCAGTATGATTTGGACAGGTTGGGTGATTGGGCAGATGCATGGCAGATGCAGTATAATGTGGATAAATGCGAGGTTATCCACTTTGGTGGCAAAAACAGGAAGGCAGATTATTATCTGAACGGCAATAGATTGGGAGAAGGGGAAGTGCAACGAGACCTGGGTGTCCTTGTGCACCAGTCGCTGAAGGTAAGTATGCAGGTGCAGCAGGCGGTTAAGAAGGCAAATGGTATGTTGGCCTTCGTAGCGAGAGGGTTCGAGTACAGGAACAAGGATGTCTTGCTGCAGTTGTACAGGGCCTTGGTGAGACCACACCTTGAGTATTGTGTGCAGTTTTGGTCGCCCTATTTGAGGAAGGATGTTCTTGCCATGGAGGGAGTGCAGCGAAGATTCACCAGACTGATACCTGGGATGGCAGGAATGACGTATGAGAGATTGGGTCGATTGGGCTTATACTCGCTGGAGTTTAGAAGAATGAGAGGGGGTCTCATTGCAACTTATAAAATTTTAACAGGACTAGACAGACTAGATGCAGGAAGGATGTTCCTGATGGCCGGGGAGTCCAGAACCAGGGGTCACAGTCTAAGGATAAGGGGTAAGCCATTTAGGACAGAGATGAGGAGGAATTTCTTCACCCAGAGAGTGGTGAACCTGTGGAATTCTCTACCACAGAAGGCAGTTGAGGCCAATTCATTAAATATATTCAAGGAGATAGATATATTTCTTAAGGCTAAAGGGATCAAGGGATATGGGGAGAAGGCAGGGACAAGGTACTGAATTTGGATGATCAGCCATGATCTCATTGAATGGCGGAGCAGGCTCGAGGGGCCGAATGGCCTACTCCTGCTCCTATCTTCTATGTTTCTATGATCTTAGCCCTGTTCTGAGAGTGGGAAAGGGTGAGGATGGTAGTGAAGGAAGTGTGATGGACCCAGTCAGGCTCTGTCTGCCACAATGGAAGGGTTAGACTGAGGAAAAAGGACATTTCAGAAGCCTGGACTGGAGGAAGTACACCTCAGAGGAGTGTTGTGGGAGGAGTTGATAACGCAGCTTGAGAGGTAGTGCATTACCCCAGTGTACACATTTTGGAAGAGTCCTCAGACACTTAATTTAGTGAACATCAGAGCAGCAACACAAAGTAACAAATATGGCACCATTGCTTCCTTAACATGAACTTTCGTAGCACATCTAAAGTGATGCAAATCCCTGATATTGGCTGATTGACTAATTTGTGTGTTTGTCTCATTCTCCAGTCGACCCAACACATCCTTTAACTGGTTCATCAACCCTTTGAAATCCTTTGTCTACTTTATCTGGAAGAACTACAAGTGGTACATCATTGGCCTGCTGGCCTTGGTCATCTTGGCTCTCTTTATCTTCCTGATCCTTTACACCATGCCACAGTTCATTAGTGAGAAGATCATCAATGGGAGAGCCCTGCCTCCAGCACAACTCCAGCACAGTGACAACTCCAGCACAACTCCAGCATGGTGACCACTCCAGCACGGTGATAACTCCAGCCCTGTTCCAGCAGAGTGATATCTCCAGGACTGCACATACTGGACAGCTGTCAACTGCACAGGGAAAGTGCACACTTTAACTGGAGACATCTTTCATTGCAGTTACCTTTGTGAAAATTATATCAGAGATAACAGATGCCTAAAGGGTAAAGAAAGTTGAGGCAAGCTATTTCCCCCACAACATACTCCCCCCAATGTCTATTTTAAAATGATAGGATAGTTCTTCCACTTGGGCGGCTCCTGGGTGTCACCAGGTGCAGCGCAGGTGAGGAACCTGCAGCCACACTAATGGCCACCAGTACTGGGGACCCTCCAGCAGCAGCCAGAGGCCCAAGAACTGAACATTGTCCTGCGGTGGCAGGACCCTTCAGCCTCTTCTACAATTTTCAAGGTGGCCCAGGACACCCAGTGTTAACGAGCATCCCAGCACAAGCCCTGCTGCCATCCTGTGTACAATGTCCCTCCCTGAACTTGGGACGGGGACTCACCAAAATTAAAGTCAGCAAAATAACAGTAATGAAGAAAATAGTGGCACTAAAGAGTGACAAATCCCCAGTACCAGATGGTTTCCAACCCAGGGTTTTAAAGGAAGTAGGTGGCATAGTGGTTAGCACTGTTGCCTCACAGCGCCAGGGACCCGGGTTCAAATCCGGCCTTGGGTGACTTGTCTGTGTGGAGTTTGCACATTCTCCCCGTGTTTGCGTGGGTTTTCTCCGGGTGCTCCGGTTTCCTCCCACAGTCCAAAGATGTGCGGGTTAGGTTGATTGGCCATGATAAAAAATTGACCCTTAGTGTTAGGGGGGATTAAATACGTGGGGTTATGGGGATAGGGTTTGGGTGGGATGGCTGTCGGTGTAGGGACCGGGTGCTAGGGTTTGGATGATCAGCCATGATCTCGTTGAATGGCGGAGCAGGCTCGAAGGGCCGAATGGCCTACTCCTGCTCCTATCTTCTATGTTTCTATGTTAGGTGAGAACATTGCAGATGTCCTAACTATAATCTTCCAAAGTTCTCTCAATTTGGAAACCGTTCCTTTAGATTCAGAAATTGTGCATGTCACTCCACTATTTAAGAAAGGAGAGGGAAACTAGAGAATTATACACCAGTTAGCCTAACATCTGTTGTGAGGAAATTATTAGAGTCTATAATTAAGGATAGGGTGACTGAACACCTTGAAAATTTTCAGCTGATCAGCGAGAGCCAACATGAATTTGTAAAAGGCAGGTCATGCCTGATGAACCTGATTAAATTTTCTGAAGAGGTGACTAAAGTAGTGGATAGGGGAATGTCTATGGGTGTTATTTATATGGACTTCCAGAAGGCATTCGATAAAGTCCCTCGGACTGGCAAGGCAGGCTCGAGGGGCCGAATGGCCTACTCCTGCTCCTATTTCTTAAGAGACTGTTAGCTAAAGATGAAGCTCATGGAATTGAAGGCAAATTATTCACCTGGTTAGGAAATTGGCTGAGCAGCAGGAGACTAGGGATAATGGACAGGTACTCTAAATGGCAGGATGTGACTAGTGGTGTCCCGCAAGGATCTGTGTTGAGGCCGCAACTATTCACCGTATTTATTAACGACTTAGATGATGGGATAGAAAGCCACAATTCCAAGTTTGCCGATGACACAAAGATAGGTGGCATTGTATACCATGGAGATTGAAGCATAAAATTACAAAGGAGTATCGACAGATTAAGCAAATGGGCAACACTGGCAAATGGATTTCAGTGGAGGCAAATGTGAGGTCATCCACTTTGGACCTAAAAAGGATCGAACAGGGTACTTTCTAAATGGTGAAAAGCTAAAACAGTGGATGTCCAAAGAGACTTGGGGGGTTCATGTACATAGATCATTAAAATGTCATGGACAGGTACAGAAAATAATCAAAAAGGCTAATGGAATGCTGGCCTTTATATCTAGAGGACTAGAGTACAAGGGGGTAGAAGTTATGCTGCAGCTATACAAAGCCCTGGTTAGACCACACCTGGAGCACTGGGAGCAGTTCTGAGCACCACACCTTAGGAAGGATAGAACATAAGAGGTAGGAGCAGGAGTCGGTCATTTGGCCCCTCGAGCCTGCTCCGCCATCCAATATCATGGCTGATCTGATCTTGGCCTCAACTCCACTTCCCTGCCTGCTCCCCATAACCCTTGACTCCCTTACCTTTCAAAAATCTGTCTATCTCCACCTTAAATATATTCAATGACCCAGCCTCCACAGCTCTCTGGGGAAGAGAATTCCACAGATTCACAACCCTCTGAGAAGAAATTCCTCATTTCCGATTTAAAAGGGTGCCCCCTTATTCTGAAATTATGCCCCCTAGTTCTAGATTCCCCCACGAGGGGAAACATCCTCTCTGCATCTACCCTGTCAAGCCCCTTCAGAATCTTATGTTTCAATAAAATCACCTCTCATTCTTCTAAACTCCAATGAGTATCGGCTCAATCTTTCTTCATAAGACAACCCCTTCATTTCCGGAATCAACCTCATGAACCTTCTCTGAACTGCCTCCAATGCAAGTATATCCTTCCTTAAATAAGGAGACCAAAACTGTACGCAGTACTCCAGGTGTGGTCTCACCAACACCCTGTACAGTTGTAACAGGACTTCCCTACTTTTATACTCCATTCCCTTTGCAATAAAGGCCAACATTCCATTTGCCGCCTTAATTACTTGCTGTACTTGCATGCTAACTTTGTCCTCCACACAATTTGCTTCCCAACTATCTTTGTATCATCAGCAAATTTGGCTACATTA
Source organism: Somniosus microcephalus (assembly GCF_052327205.1). NCBI lineage: Eukaryota > Metazoa > Chordata > Chondrichthyes > Squaliformes > Somniosidae > Somniosus > Somniosus microcephalus. The sequence goes on from NW_028225775.1 coordinate 45,111, forward strand.
CTCAGTCCCTTCATCCAAGTCATTAATATAGATTGTAAATAGTTGAGGCCCCAGCACTGATTCCTGCGGCACCCCACTAGTTAGTTTGCCAACCTGAAAATAACCCATTTATCCCGACTCTGTTTTCTGTTAGTTAGCCAATCCTCTATCCATGCTATAATAATTGCAAAATACTGCGGATGCTGGAAATCTGAAATAACAACAGAAAATGCTGGAAATACTCAGCAGGCCAGGCAGCATCCGTGGAGAAACAGAGTTAACGTTTCAGGTCTGGGACCCTTCATCAGAACTGGAAAAAGCTGGAGATGTAACAGATATTAAGCAGGTGCAGAGACAGGGGGGGGGGTGTTTAGGAGGGGAGGAAGAAATAGAAAGAACATCCTGTACTTTTGTAAGAGGCAGGAAAGATAAAATGTTGCAAATGGGAATGGCAAAAATCATACTGCATGAAAAATGGGGGCAGGGATAATTATCTGAAATTGTTGAACTCAATGTTGAGTCCGGCAGGCTGCAAAATGCCGAATCGAAAGTGCACTCCATTCTCTCCGATCCAACCCTAACATTATCATTAAACCTGCTGATAAGGGTGGTGCTGTTGTTGTTTGGCGAACCGACCTCTACCGTGCGGAAGCTGAACGCCAACTCTCCAACACCTCCTCCTACCTCCGCCTGGACCATGACCCCACTAGCAAACATCAAGCCATTGTTTCCAAGTGTGTCACTGACCTCATCTCCTCTGGAGATCTTCCCTCCATGGCCGCCAACCTCATAGCCCCCCAACCCCGCTTCTACCTCCTTCCCAAGATCCACAAACAGGACTGCCCCGGTAGACCCATCGTTTCAGCCTGTTCTTGCCCCACGGAACTTATCTCTTCCTATCTCGACTCTATTTTTTCTCCCCTTGTCCAGTCTCTTCCCACCTACATTCGCGACTCTTCCGACGCCCTCAGTCACTTTAACAGTTTCCTGGCCCCGTCTCCTTTTCACCATGGACATCCAATCCCTCTACACCTCCATCCCCCACCAGGACGGCCTTCGGGCGCTCTGTTTCTTCCTTGAACAGAGGCCCAACCAGTCCCCATCCACCACCACCACCCTCCTCCGCCTGGCTGAACTTGTTCTCACATTGAACAACTTCTCCTTTGACTCCACTCACTTCCTCCAAATTAAAGGTGTTGCTATGGGAACCCGCATGGGCCCTAGCTATGCCTGCCTGTTCATGGGACATGTGGAACATTCTTTGTTCCAGTCCTACTCAGGTCCCCTCCCTCACCTTTTTCCGGTACGTCGATGACTGTATTGGTGCCGTTTCCTGCTCTCGCCCTGAACTGGATAAGTTCATTCACTTTACTTCCAATTTCCACCCTGCCCTCACCTTCACATGGTCCATCTCTGACTCTTCCCTTCCCTTCCTTGACTTCTCCGTCTCCATTTCTGGCGATCGGCTTTCAACAAACATCCACTACAAGCCCACCGACTCCCACAGCTACCTGGACTACACTTCCTCCCACCCCGCTTCCTGTAAGGACTCTATTCCATTCTCCCAGTTTCTCCGTCTCGTCTGTTCTGACGATGCCACCTTCCATACCAGTGCTTCTGACGTCTTCCTTTTTCCTCAACCGAGGATTCCCCTCTACCGTGGTTGACACGGCCCTTGACCGTGTCCGTTCTATTTCCCGCACTTCTGCTCTCACCCCTGCCCCTCCCTCCCAGAACCACGATAGGGTTCCCCTTGTCCTCACCTTTCACCCCACCAGCCTCCACATTCAACGGATCATCCTCCGCCATTTCCGCCACCTCCAACGTGATCCCACCACCAAACACATCTTCCCCTCACCTCCCCTTTCAGCATTCCGAAGGGTCCACTCCTCAATCACCCCCAACAGCCCTGCTCCTTCACCTGGCACCTTCCCGTGCAAGCGCAGGAGATGTAACACATGCCCTTTTACCTCCTCCCTTCCCACTGTCCAGGGCCCCAAACACCCCTTCCAGGTGAAACAGCAATTTACTTGTACTTCTTGCAATTTAATATACTGTATTCGCTGCTCACGATGCGGTCTCCTCTACATTGGGGAGACCAAACGCAGATTGGGCGACCGCTTTGCGGAACACCTCTGTTCAGTCCGTACGGGTGACCCTGAGCTTCCGGTCGCCTGTCACTTTAATTCACCACTTCACTCCCACTCTGATCTCTCTGTCCTCGGGCTATTGCATTGTCCCAATGAAGCTCAACGTAAGCTCGAGGAACAGCACCTCATCTTTCGACTGGGCACTTTGCAGCCTGCCGGACTCAACACTGAGTTCAACAATTTCAGATAATTATCCCTGCCCCCATTTTTCATGCAGTATGATTTTTGCCATTCCCATTTTATCTTTCCTGCCTCTTACAAAAGTACAGGATGTTCTTATTATTTCTTCCCCCCTGTCTCTGCACCTGCTTAATATGTTACATCTCCAGCTTTTTCCAGTTCTGATGAAGGGTCCCAGACCTGAAACGTTAGGGTTAGGGTTTCTCTCTCCACGGATGCTGCCTGGCCTGCTGAGTATTTCCAGCATTTTCTGTTGTTATTTCCTCTATCCATGCTTATAACTCCCAACCTCATGAGCTCCTTTCTTGTGTAGTAACCTTTTATGTGGCACCTTATGGAATGCCTTCTGGAAATCCAAATACACGACATCTACTGGTTCCCCTTTATCCACTTTGCTCATTACATCCTCAAAGAATTCCAGCAAATTTGTCATGATTTCCCTTTCATAAAACCATGCTGACTCTGCTTAATATATTGGCCTTGGAAGGAGTGCAGCATAGATTTACCAGAATACCTGGACTCCAAGGGTTGTTACAAGAAGAGATTACACAAACTAGGGATGTATTCCCTGGAATTTAGAAGGTTAGGGGGTGATTTGATCAAAGTTTTCAAGATATTAAGGGGAACAGAGAGGGTAGAGAGAAACTATTTCTGCTGGTTGGGGAATCTAGGCCTAAGGGACAGCCTCAAAATTAGAGCCAGGCCTTTCAGGAGTGAAGTTGGAAAACACTTCTACATACAAAGGATGGGAGAAGTCACGAGGCTCTGCCTGTTTTTCCTCTTGCTGCACTGTGGAAATCAGTAAAGCTCCCTTGAAGTGAGTATCTGCACTTCAAAGCCCCAGGGAAATGGTAGCGAAGCAGGAAAGGGAAGCAAGTCCATGGTTTAACTCTTGCACTGTCTCACTTCACCAGGCACAGGGAGTTCAAATCTCCCACTGGTAACCATTAGGGAATAAATTTACTTCGTCAGTAAGGAATGTAGTAAAATTAAAGGAAAGCGTGGGTTACTGAACTGTGGATAATCATTAACGTGAAAAAGGGAGGTCACTGCATTCGCACCAAAGTCTCTCAGTCATTCACCTCTCATTACTTTGTTTAGCGCTTCTAACATTGAGGGTAAGGGGTTTCTTGGGAGCAGAATTGCTTTTCCCATTTGTGCTGATGCGCAATGATTTGAACCTGACACTGGAATCGGTTCCAGTCTGAGACCCTCTAAAAGCCTCAGTCACTGTTTCATCCTATGAAATGTAACCCCAGAGCAGTGTCAGACTGAGTTTGAAAAGTGCTCATGTCATCTATTGGGAATTTATTAAGTTACTGGAAAGTTTTTTGTGCTTTTGAAACATTAACTGGAGGCAGCTCTGTGATGTAAGCAGCGATTGGCTTTCCCAATCCTGCAACTCACCGAGTGTTGCTGACTGCAGTGAAGGTCTTGACTAGGTGGCAACAAATAAGCATGGCCTTAAAGTATCGAACACAGTAACAAGCAGCAACTGAGATACAATCCAATCACTAGAAACACTTCTTGACTCGATAATCATTTGTGCACTTTCCAATATGGCAGAACAATGGGGATTCTTTATTTCAATAGAATTTTGTAAATTCTGATCTCCATTCAGAACAATGTTTTAGAATTTTTAAAATGTATTTTAGTTATTAACTATATTGAATTATGTACTTTTATATTTGTCTAGCTTAATTTTGATTGAAAGTTGTAATATTTTCTCTCGTATATATCAATTGTAATCTATTTCCTGGCACTGTGATTGGATGTTATTTGATCAGATACATTCATTATGTTGGATGGGTTTTAAGATGATGGATGTTTGTTATATATTTCTAATCTGTATTACTCAAAAATATATGTGCAAGATGATGCAGTAAAACTCAAAGTAGTGTATATGTTCTCTAAATTTACAATGACAAAGTCGTAAAATGCAGATATTTAAGAGCAGGAGGTAGTGTGTGATAGTGGTTTTCCCCTCTGGATTTGAACTGAGCTCAGATTGAAAGGATGAAATTCTGTTCTGTTAATGAACTGCAAGTTGCCCTTTGGAATTTTCAAATCCTTGGGCTATACAACTTGTGTAAGTGTAGGAATTTGCTGTACCTCTTGCCCTGACTACCTAAAGACAGTTCCTCGCTGGGAGCAGGAAGTTACAAACCAAGTCAGTGGGCAAACTACAGCAGATGGAGTTCAACGTGAGAAGTGTGATTTTTCAAGACAAATCGGACAGTGGCTCAGGGCAGGGGGAAGCAGAAGCAGCTATGCTGGATCCAGTAGTCCTTCCCTCACTTTATCTGCTGGGTTTCCCGTGGCCCGGGAAACCTGGCTGACCAGAGTTAAATTTAAAATGGAGCTTAAATCTGAAGCATGCCAGGTTTCTCCATCACCAACATTAGGCTGATTGGCCTGTAGTTACTGGGTGCATCTCCCCGCCCCCCCTCTTTTTTGCACAGGTCCTGGCCAACATTTATTCCGCAACCAAAATCGATTATTTAGTCATTTATCACATTGCTGTTTGTGGGGCCTTGATGTGTGCAAATTGGCTGCTGTTTTGCTACATTACCAGTGACTACCTTTCAAAGGTACATCATTGGCTGTGAAGTGCTTTGGGACGTCCTTAAGTCATGAAAAGCTGTATAAATGCAAGTTTGTTCTTCAAATGTTGCTGCTTTCTCTGGTGTTCCCATATAGTTTGTGCAGCAATTGCTGTACAGGATTCACAGGACAGTGCAGTCGCTTTGCCGTGCCTCAAGGGGTGAGTTGTACAACAGCTGTCCAGTAAAGGCAGTAGACCCAGGTTATAGTGCCAGCTCTCACGTTGCTTTCAGCCTTGTTGCAATCAAGCTGAACGTTTTGTTTTGAGTTTTGGAATTCTAGTTGTGATACAGAAGCAGCAAACATTGTTGCAGCTCCACTTTTCTTCTCCCAAAATGTCACCTTGTTTGTAACTGGAGTTGCATCACTTCTCCTCCCTCCCCCCCCCAGGCCAGGTTCAATAACTTGTGGTTCAAAAAAAGGCACTCAGCAGAATTTGTTTGTGATAACAGTGGTTGCTAAATAGTCCTTTCACAAGTGGTGGTACGTGGGCACTGGAGAGAGTTGTAAAAATGACCATCCCATTCAAGATAAGCTGGTCAAAAGAATGCATATTTGGTCAGGAAAATTTGATGTGTTTCTTCACCCCTTGCCTTTTGTCAGTGCAGACCCTGTGTGCACACAGCTTATTCCCAGATAGCTTTTCTGTACTTAGGTAAAGTGACCATTTTCGATGTGTATTGGCAACTGTTTGACTGAAGGAATCACAGCTGGACCCAATCCTACTCTTACCCAATGTACATTCACAGACTTTCTGGTAGGGATTGTTGGATCGTAATCAGGAGGGGGATCACAGGCCCCCTCACCTCATCCACAGGGCAGCATTTCCTCAGTACTGCCCTAGAGCGTCAGCCTGGCTTATGTGCTCAGGTCTGAGCCATGGCCGACCCTAAAGTTCTGTGAATAAGTCAGTCACAGCCAGAAAGAAAGTACAACACTTAGTGAATTTGCACACAGCCATTTCAGGAGACCTGACCTTAGAGCTGGGGAAAGCTAAATACATGAATCGGCTTCAGCAGGATTTTATTTCAACATCAATGTAGGTACAAAATGAAGACGCTTTGGTGATATGATTACAGAGCAATAATCACCCTGGGACTTTGTAACCATTTGCTTCACTGTGAAAACCCATCACAGATGCCAACAAATTGAACCCCTTAGGAGGAATGTTGCTACACTTTGGTTTCCATGAAAATAAGCAGAGTGCTCAGTATCTGTAATGGTCTGGTTTAAAGGGCCCATCCACAGGCACCCCAAGGTAAGATGACTGATCCACTGTTAGTTTGGTTAATTTCACTCCCAGTTTTTCCAAGTGTGCAGCAGCCACTTCTTCATCCAGCTGAAAATCAGAAGTGTAACATGTTAAAACATTATAGCTGTTTACTGAAACTAGAGTAACCCTTTGGTAGAAAAATGGTGCAGTGTTTCAGGAGGATAAAGGAGTGGGGGCAGAGCCTTCATGAGGTGGGGGGCATTTTGGGAGAGGTGATCAAAAACTCAGTCTAACAGATGCGATTTGATAAGGCTTTAACGAGGGAAGGGAGGTAAAGAGGTGGAAGGTTGCAGAGGGAGTAGGACCAAGGCAGCTGATGGCACTGCCATCAAAGGTGGATGAGAGGGAGGGCAGGATGCACAGGGGACCAGTTAGGATGTCCAAGAGTAAGGTGGGCCCCTTAATGACAGATGCAGGTGATACTGCAATTGGAAATCAGGAAATGGTCAAATAACTTTATCAATTGCAGCAGAGGAAGAAGATAAAATACCAGAGATACAAGGAAAATTAAACATAAATCAAGGGGAGGAACTAACGAGTCAATATAAGTAAAAACATGGTGATGAAGAAACAGATTAAAGACGGACAAATCTCCAGGACCTGCTGATTCCCACCCCAGGGTGGAATGTAAAAGGTGAGGAAATTGTAGATGCGTTAGTCATGATCTTCCAAAACTCTTGATTCAGGAATTGTGCCCTTAGATTGGAAAATTCCCAATGTCACTCCATTATTTAAGAAAGGCAAGAAAGATAAACTAGGACATTATAGGCCTATTAGTCTAATGTCAGTTGTGGGGAAGTTTCTAGAATCTGTTATTAGGGACAGAGTGTCTGAGCACTTGGACAAATGAGCTGATCAGAGACAGAGTGTGGCTTTGTAACAGGTAAGTCATGTCTAATGAACCTAGTTGAATTTTGTGAGGTGGTAACATGTGGCAGATAAAGGAGCATCTATGGATGTTATTTATATGGGCTTCCAGAAGGCATTTGAAAAGGTTCCACATAAAAGACGGTTAACAAAAATGAGAGCACATGGAATTGGAGGCAACCTAGGCTAGGGAAAAGGTAAGAGACTAGGGATAATGGGTGTGTACTCCAATTGGCAGGATGCGACGAGTGGTGTCCCCAGGGCTCTGTACTGGGGCCTCAGCTTTTCACTATATTTATCAATGACTTGGATGAAGGAAGAGAGCCGTATATCTAAGTTTGCTGATAACATTAAGTTAAGTTGCACAGTAAAGAGATGGGAGCAGAAAGTTGCAAAGGGACATAGATTAAATGAGTGGGTAAAACTGTGGCAGATGGAGTTTAATGCAGGAAAGTGTGAGGTCAATGTTCCCTCTAATTTTTTTGGGTGCCTTTCCATTGTGAAGCTGGCAAGGGGAGGTGGTGGCGTAGTGGTTATGTCACTAGACTAGTAAGCCAGTGGCTCACTAGACTAGTAAGCCAGTGGCTCAGTCAAATGCTCTGAGGATATGGGTTCAAATCCCACCACGGCAGCTGGTGGAATTTAAATTCAATTCAATTTAATTCTGGAATTAAAATGTCTTAGTAATGGTGACCATGATACCATTGTCGATTGTTGCAAAAACCCATCTCGTTCACTAATGTCCTTTAGGGAAGGAAATCTGCCGTCCTTACCTGGTCTGGCCTACATGTGACTCCAGACCCACAGCAATGTGGTTGACTCTTAATGTCCTCTGAAATGGCCTAGCAAGCCACTCAGTTGTAAACCACCGCTACGAAAAACAATAAAACTGGACGGACGACCTCGGCACCGGAAACGCCAATGACAACGGCAAACCCAACCCTGCAAAGTCCTCCTTACCAACATCTGGGGACTTGTGCCAAAATTGGGAGAGCTATCCCACAGACTAGTCAAGCAACAGCCTGACAGTCATAATTACCAAATCATACCTTGCAACCAATGTCCCAGACATCGCCATCCCTGGGTATGTCCTGTCCCATCGGCAGGACAGACCCACCAGAGGTGGTGGCACCATGGTATACAGGCGGGAGGGAGTAGTCCCGGGTGTCCTCAACATTGACTCAGGACCCCATGAGGTCTCATGGCATCAAGTCAAACATGGGCAAGGAAACCTCCTGCTAATTCATCAGCTGAGGGAGGGCGGTAGGTGGTAATCAGTACTCCTTCATGTTGAACACCAATTGGAAGAAGCAGAGTAGCAAGGGCATAAAATGTCCTCTGGGTGGGAGACTTCATCACCAAGAGTGGCTCGTTAGCACCACAACTGACCGAGCCCTAAAGGACATAGCTGCCAGACTGGGTCTGCGACATATGGTGAGGGAACCAACAAGAGGGGAAAAACCTACTTCATCTCGTCCTTGCCAATCTCCGTGTTGCAGATGCATCTGTCCATGACAGCATTGGTGGAAGTGACCACCGCACAGTCCATGTGGAGACAAAGTCCTGTCTTCATGTTGAGGATACCTCCACTGTGTTGTGTGGCACTACCACCGTGCTAAATGGGACAGATTTCAAACAGATCTGGCAACTCAAAACTGGGCATCCATGAGGCGCTGTGGGCCATCAACAGCAGCAGCAGAATTGTATTCAACCACAATCTGTAACCTCATGGCCTGGCATATCCCTCACTCTACCATTACCATCAAGCCAGGAGATCAACCCTGGTTTAACAAAGAGTGCAGGAGAGCATGCCGGGAACAGCACCAACCATACCGAAAAATTAGGCGTCAACCTGGTGAGGCTACAACACAGGACTACTTGCATGCCAAACAACAGAAGCAACATGCGATAGCCAGAGCTAAGCGATCTCACAACCATCGGATCAAATCAAAGCTCTGCAGTCCTGCCACATCCAGTCGTGAGTGGTGGTGGACAATTAAACAGTTAACAGGAGGAGGAGGCTCCAAAAATATCCCCATCCTCAATGATGGTGGAGCCCAGCACGTGAGTGCAAAAGACAAGGCTGAAGCATTTGCAACTATCTTCAGCCAGAAGTGCCGAGTGGATGATCCATCTCGGCCTCCTCCTGAGGTCCCCACCATCACACATGCCAGTCTTCAGCCCATTCAATTCACTCCACGTGATGTCAAGAAACAGCTGAAGACACTGGATACTGCAAAGGCTATGGGCCCTGACAACATCCTGGCAATAGTACTGAAGACTTGTGCTCCAGAACTAGCTGCACCCCTAGCCAAGCTGTTCCAGTACAGCGACAACACTGGCATCTACCCGGCAATGTGGAAAATTGCCCAAGTATGTCCTGTCTACAAAAAGGACAAATCTGACCTGGCCAATTACCGTCCCATCAGTCTACTCTCAATCATCAGCAAAGTGATGGAAGGCGTTGTCGACAGTGCTATCAAGCGGCACTTACTCAGCATTAACCTGCTAACTGACACCCAGTTTGGGGTCCGCCAGGGCCACTCAGCTCCTGACCTCATTACAGCCTTGGTCCAAACATGGACAAAAAAGAGCTGAACTCAAGAGGAGAGGTGAGAGTGACTGCCCTTGACATCAAGGCAGCATTTGATCGAGTGTGGCATCAAGGAGCCCTAGCAAAACTGAAGTCAATGGGAATCATGGGGAAAACTCTCCATTGGTTGGAATCATACCTAGCACAAAGGAAGTTGGCTGTGGTTGTTGGAGGTCATTCATCTCAATCACATGACATCACTGCAGGAGTTCCTCAGGGCAGTGTCCTAGGCCCAACCATCTTCAGCTGTTTCATCAATGACCTTCCCTCCATCATAAGGTCAGAAGTGGGGATGTTTGCTGATGATTGCACACTGTTCAGCACCATTCGAGGCTCGTCAGATACTGACAAAGTCCGTGTCCATATGCAGCAAGACCTGGACAACATTCAGACTTGGGCTGACAAGTGGCAAGTAACATTTGCACCACACAAGTGCCAGGCAATGACCATCTCCAACAAGCGAGACTCTAACCATCTCCCCTTGACATGCAATGGCATTACCATCGCTGAATCCCCCACTATCAACATCCTGGGGGTTACCATTGATCAGAAACTGAACTGGAGCAGCCATATAAATACTGTGGCTACAAGAGCAGGCCAGAGGCTGGGAATTCTGCAGCGAGTCTCACCTCCTGACTCCCCAAAGCCTTTCCACCATCTACAAGGCACAAGTCAGGAGTGTGATGGAATACTCTCCACTTGCCTGGATGCGTGCAGCTCCAACAACACTCGAGAAGCTCGACACCATTCAGGATAAAGCAGCCCGCTTGATTGGCACTCCATCCACCACCTTCAACATTCACTCCCTCCACCACCGGCGCACTCTGGCTGCAGTGTGTACCATCTACAAGATGCACTGCAGCAACTTGCCAAAGCTCCTTCCAAACCCACGACCCCTACCACTTAGAAGGACAAGGGCAGCAGACACATGGGAACATCACCACTAACAAGTTCCCCTCCAAGCCACACACCATCCTGACTTGGACCTGTATCTGCCGTTCCTTCACTGTCGCTGGGCCAAAATCCTGGAACTCCCTTCCTAACAGCATTGTGGGTGTACCTACACCAGATGGACTGCAGCGGTTCAAGGCAGCAGCTCACCACCATCTTCTCAAGGGCAATTAGGGATGGGCACTAAATGCAGGCCTAGGCAGCGACGCCCACATCCCATCAATGAATTAAAAAAAAAGCAGCCTGTGTGGGACCCCCAGACCGCTGCACAGCTTTACGGGAACACCGAGGTCATCTACTTTGGACCCAAGAAAAATCGATGAGTATTTTCTAAATGGTGAGAAGCTGGGAACTGTGGAGGAACCGAGAGTTAAGAGTCCAAGTACATAAATCACTAAAAGCTAACGGGCAGGTACAAAAAATAATTTAAAAGGCTAATGGAATGTTGGCCTTTATCTCAAGGGCTGGAATACAAAGGGGAGGAAGTGATGCTTCAGTTGGACAGAGCTCTGGTTACGCATCTGGAGTCACTGGGTTCAGTTCTGGGCCCCGCACCTCAGGAAGGATATATTGGCCTTGTTGGGGGGTGTGGGGGGGTGCAGATTCACCAAAATGATCCCAGGGCTAAAGGGTTAAATTATGAGGACAGGTTGCAGAGACTAGGTTTGTATTCCCTGGAGTATCAAAGATTAAGGGGTAAACTAATTGAGGTGTTTATGATGATTAAAGGATTTGATGGGGTAGAGAGAAACTATTTTCTCTGGTGGAGTTCAGAACGAGGGGGCATAACCTTAAAATTAGAGCCAGGACGTTCAGGGGTGATGTCAGGAGCACTTCTTCACACAAAGGGGAGTGGAAATCTGGAACTCTCTGCCCCAAAAAGTTATGAGGCTGGGAGTCAATTAAAAATTTCAAAACTGAGATTGAGAGATTTTTGTGTGGCCTGCTAGAGAGAGAGACCAGGAAAGTCCGATTCAAGTGCTTGACTGGGCCAGAAAGAAAGATTCTGCTGCAGATAAAATTTAAATCTTACCTTCTTTGGCAGGAAGTGTACGCCCACTGGGTACTTGCCAGGATTGGTCCACAGCTCAATCTGTGCCAGAACTTGGTTGGTGAAGGAGTTGCTCATTACAAAGCTGGGATGACCCATGGCACAACCAAGATTCACCAGACGACCCTCAGCCAGAATGATGATGTGGTGGCCATTCTTCAGCTGATAGCGATCCACCTGAGACCCAGAACACACAACTTGCAACTTAAACTGAAACGTTAATGGGTAATGTGGAGAGCACCCGAAGCTGGAAACACAATAAAATCATACTCCATGTACATCACAGGACCACTTCCTGCCTTCAGTGGCAAATCAGGCTAGATTAGCCCAAACTCTCCAAATGCCAATTAATTGTGTCCCAGGAGACTAATTCATGCAGCTCAGTGCTTTGACCATTGCCGACCTCAGCATCATTTGCTGCTCCTCCACTCTCTGATGTGCCTTAGTCTTGGCCTCTGAGGCAGCTACACCCTCTAGTGGACCAGCATGACACTGCTGTTTCCCTCACTTATCCAGTGAGCTTAGGGTAAGATTGCCAACTTGGTGCCAAATGAGGAACAGCACCTCATCTTCCGATTAGGCAGTCTGCAGCCTTCCGGACTCAATATCGAGTTCAACAATTTCAGATCATAAGCTCGGCCCCCATTTCATTTTCTCTTGTAATTGTTCCACTCCTTTCCCCCCCCCCTTTCCTTTTGTTTCTCTCACACCTGGCAGCTATCTTTTGCCCTGCCAGTACACTTTTCACCTAATCCCAGCCTATTACTATCTCGTCTAGCTTCTAATCTCTTTTACTTCTTTTGTTTCTTTTATTCTTTTGTCCGATCGCAGCCCTGCCTCCGATCTAGTTTCTTTTCTTTCCAGTTTTGAAGAAGGGTCCAACCCGAAACGTCAACTCAAATTTCTCTCCACGGATGTTGCCTGACCTGCTGAGTTTTTCCAGCATTTTCTGTTGTTATTTCGGATTTCCAACATCTGCAGTATTTTGCTATCGTACGAGGGCCAGTTTGTGCTGAGGGCCAGAGCTACAAAAACTAATTTCACAGTTGACACTCTGAAGTGAAACCAACCAAATGTGTCACCTACCTGGGGTTTAATGTTCACTTTCTTGGCTGCGTTTTTGTTCAGCCATTTCACATCCAGCTCAATATCAAAATGACCTATGTTACAAACAATCGCGTCATCTTTCATTTCTTCAAAGTGCCTGAGTGGGGAAGGGGCAGAGGAAGAGGGATAAACATCAAAACATTCATCACGATGAAGGCAATTTAAACAATTAGATGGTTCATCATTGATGCTGGAACTGCTGCTTGAAGGAAGAGCAAGTGTTGGGAGATATTCAAATTGTCAAATGGCCACAGCGCAGACTCTTCATTCTCTGAGGAGTTGTGAATGACATTGAACACTGCAGTCATCAGCGAACATCCCCATTTCTGACCTTATGTTGGAGGGAAGGTCATTGATGAAGCAGCTGAAGATTGTTGGGCCTAGGACACTGCCCTGAGGAACTCCTGCAGCAATGGCCTGGGGCTGTGATGATTGACCTTCAATCACCACAACCATCTTCCTTTGTGCTAGGTATGACTCCAGCCAGTGGAGCGTTTTCCCCAATTCCCATTGACTTCAGTTTCACCAGGGCTCCTTAATGCCACACTCGGTCAAAGGCTGCCTTGATGTCAAGGGCAGTCACTCTCACCTCTGGAATTCAGCTCCTTTGTCCATGTTTGAACCAAGGCTGTGATGAGGTCGGGAGCCGAGTGGTCCTGGCGGAACCCAAATTGGGCCTCAGTGAGCAGGTTATTGGTGAGTAAGTGCCGCTTGATAGCACGGTCGATGACACCTTCCATCACTTTGCTGATGATCGAGTAGACTGATTGGCCGGATTGGATTTGTCCTGCTTTTTGTGGACAGGACATACCTGGGCAGTTTCCACATTGTCAGATAGATGCCAGTGTTGTAGCTGTACTGGAACAGCTTGACTAAAGGTGTGGCTAGTTCTGGAGCACAAGTCTTCAGCACGATAGCCTGGATGTTGTCAGGGCCCATAGCGCTCAGCTGTTTCTTGATATCACATGGAGTGAATCGAATTGGTTGAAGACTGGCTTCTGTGATGGTGGGGACTTCGGGAGTAGGCCGATATGGATCATCCATTCAGCACTTCTGGCTGAAGTTGGTTGCAAACGCTTCATTCTTGTCTTTTGCACTCACGTGCTAGGCTCCACCATCATTGAGGATGGGGATATTCTTGGAGCCTCCTCCTCCCGTTAGTTGGAATACTGTGTGCAGTTCTGGTCGCCACACTATAGGAAGGATGCGATTGCATTGGAGAGGGTGCAGAGGAGATTCACCAGGATGTTGTCTGGGCTGGAACGTTTCAGCTATGAAGTGAGACTGGACAGGCTGGAGTTGTTTTCCTTAGAGCAGAGAAGGTTAAGGTGTACAAAATTGAGGGGCAAAGATAGGGTAGATAGAAAGGAACTTTTCCCCTTAGTAGAGGGGTCAATAACCAGGGGGCATAGTTTCAAGGTAAGGGGCAGGAGGTTTAGAGGGGATTTCATGAAAAACTTTTTCCACATAGAGGGTGGTTGGAATCTGGAACACTCTGCCTGAAAGGGTTGCAGTGGGGAAAAGAGTTAAACTGACATGGCTGGCAGTTTCACTGAATGGTGTAAGAAAGAGGGACCAATGTGAAAGACCATATCCATAAAGATGCAGTCAAGATAAGCTGACCTTTGAAAGCTAAAAAATTAAATGCAGACAGGGGGCTGGATTTTGATATTGGAGGCGTGACTACAACTTTGAGTTGTAGTCCCCCCTCCAGAGAGTTGTGGCCAACCCACGCGATTTTCATTTGATTGACCTTGTTGAGCCCGCAGTTAATTGGCACTAATCCCCTTCCCGCCTCGGGGAGGCAGGTCCCAGCACAGGCCAGGTATCCACCTCCTTTGAAACTGGCATGGAGGCGGGATGGGTTCGTGCCCCCCGATTTCGCGATTTTAACCCCCCACACGCCTCCAATCCTGCCTCAACGGCCCAATGAAAATAGAGCCCAGGGTGTCTGGGATTTCAGCTGCCCGAAGAACTTTATTATCTGGGTTGCATCCCAAGGTATCTTTTAATTAGCATTCAGCAGTTTGAGTGATTGATTGAGTTGGCAGCTTATACATGTTTATATTAAGATTCGTAACCAATCCATGAAGGTGCATGCAGGCCAAGATCCAATCATGTGGCAGGAATGAATTTAACATGAGGTGGCCATGCTTATTGTAATGTATAAAAATGTAGTGTTTTCTGTAACAATTTGGAAAGGTCTGGCTAAGACAGAGCAGACTGTTTCCCCACCGGTGTAATAAAGACAACTTGACTATCGATCTAAAACCTTGTGTCGAGTGTTGGTTTAAAATACTCCACAACAGGGTGGTAGAGGCAGGAACCCTCAACATTTAAGAAACATTTAGATGAGCACTTGAAACGTCATAGCATACAAGGCTTTGGACCAATGGAAAATGGGATTAGAATAGACAGGGCTTGATGGCTGGTGCGGACACGATGGGCTGAAGGGCCTCTTTCTGCGCTGTATAACTGACTCTAGTTGTTTAATGGTCCACCACCATTTATGACTGGATGTGGCAGGACTGCAGAGCTTTGATCTGATCCATTGATTGTGGGATCGCATCGCCCTGTCTATAGCATGCGCTTCTGCTTTTTAGCATGCATGTAGTCCTGTGTTACAGCTTCCCCAGTTACCCTACCGTTCCCACCTGAACACATTTCAGAAATTCCTCCCCCTCCTTTCCCTTTACCCTAGCATTATCACAATCAATTTGAGTAACTAAAGTCCCTCAATATCACCACTCTTATAGCTCTTGCATATCTCTGCGATTTCCCCCTCTACCTCCCTCTCACTATTTGGAGGCCTATAGAATACCCCCAATAGCGTGATCATACCCTTTTTGCTCCTCAACTCTAAAATGAATTCTGTCCTTGTCCCCTCAAGAACATCCTCCCTTTCCAACACTACAATGTCTTCCTTAATCAGTACTGCCACCCCACCTCCCTTTTTTCCTTCCCTATCTTTTCAGAACACCTTGTACCCATGAATATCAAGTGCCCAGTCCTCACCGCTTTTAAGCCACATTTCCATTATTGCCACAACATCATATTGCCACACGGCTAATTGTGCTTGTAGCTCACCAACCTTATTCACCACTTTGTGCGTTTACGTACATGCATTCTAAACCTATTTTTGAATTTTTCGTAGTCTTAGAGGGCATGGTTGAGGTACTAAATGAGAGCTTTGCATCGGTCTTCAAGGAAGAGGATGCTGCCATAGACATAGTAAAGGAGGTAGTGGAAATACTTGATTAGGATAATAAAAATTGATAAAGGAGGTATTAGAAAGGCTGGCTGTACTTAAAGTCACCAGGAGCAGATGGGATGCATCTTAGGATGCTGAGGGAATTGAGGGTGGAAATCACAGAGGTACTGGCCATAATATTCCAATTCTCCATAGATACCGGGGGGGGGGGTGGTGGTGCCAGAGGACTGGAGAATTGTAAATGTTACACCATTGTTCAAAAAAAGGGTGAAAAGATAAACCCAGCAACTACAGGCCAGTCAGTTTGACCTCAGTAGTGGGGAAGCTTTAGAAATAGTAATTAGAGACAAAATTAACAGTCACTTGGAAAAGTGTAGATCAATTAAGGAAAGCCAGCATGGATTTGTTTAAGGCAAATCGTGTTCAACTAACTTGATTGAGTTCTTTGATGAGGTAACAGAGGGTTGATGAGGGCAATGCGGTTGATGTGTGTATATGGATTTCCAAAAGACATTCGACAAAGTGCCACATAATAGGCTTGCCAGCAAAGTTGAAGCCCATGGAATAAAAGGGACATAGAAACATAGGAGCAGGAGTAGGCCATTCGGCCCTTCGAACCTGCTCTACCATTCAATATGATCATGGCTGATGCTCTATCAATTCCATATTCCCGCTCTCCCCATACCCTTCGACGCCTTTTGCATCTAGAAATCTATCTCCTTCTTAAATATATTCAGTGACTTGGCCGCCACAGCCTTCTGTGGTAGAGAATTCCATAGGTTCACCACCCCGAGTGAAGAAATTTCTCCTCATCTCAGTCCTAAACTTCCTACCCCATATCCTGAGACTGTGACCCCTTGTTCTAGACCCCCCCAGCCAGGGGAAAACATCCTCCCTGCATCCAGTCTGTCTAGTCCTGTTAGAATTTTTTAAGTTTCAATGAGATCCCCTCTCATTTTTCCAAACTCCAGCAAGTATAAGCCCAATCGACCCAATCTCTCCTCATACGTCATTCCTGCCATCCTAGGAATCAGCCTGGTGAATCTGCGCTGCACTCCCTCCATGGCAAGAACATCCTTCCTCAGATAAGGTGACCAAAACTGCACACAATACTCAAGGCGTGGTCTCACCAAGGCCCTGTACAACTGCAGCAAGACATCCTTGTTCCTGTACTCGAATCCTCTCGCTACAAAGGCCAACATATCATTTGCCTTCTTAACCACCTGCTGCACCGGCTTGCTTACCTTCAGTGACTGGTGCACAAGGACACCCAAGTCTCGTTGCACTGCCCCTTCTACCAATCTATTGCCATTCAGATAATAATCTGCCTTCCTGTTTTTGACACCAAAGTGGATAACCTCGCATTTATCCATGTTATATTGCATCTGCCATGCTTCTGCCCAATCACCCAACCTGTCCAAATCATACTGGAGTTTATCGGCATCCTCCTCACAGCACACACGCCCACCCAGCTTTGTGTCGTCTGCAAACTTGGAGATATTACATCTAGTTCCCTCATCTAGATCATTAATATATATGGTCAATAACTAGAGGTCAGATTTAAAATAATTGGCAAAAGAGCTAGAGGGGAAATGAGGATAAATGTCTTCCAAGGGTTGTTAAAATCTGGAACTCACTACCTGAAAGGGCAGTGGAATCAGATTCCATAGGAACTTTCAAAAGGCAATTGGACATGTACTTGAAGAGGACTAATTTATAGCATTATGGGGAAAAAGCTGAGGTGTGGGACTAAATTGGACAGTTCTATCAGAGCTGGCACAGGCATGACAGGCCAAATGGTCATCTATAATACAATGAATTACTCAGGTGAAACCAACGTTGGGTCAACTGATTAAAAAAAAAAATTACAGGAGTTCAGTGTCAGCCATTTCCTACCTTCCCACAATGATATCTTTGCAGCCAGTTGTTGTCACAAAGATATTTCCCTCTTTGCATGCCTCATCCATGGTCGTGACCTCATAACCTACAACAAAACAAATGAGTTGGGTGACTTACATGGGCCAGAATCAATGCAGCAAAGAGCAAGCCCAAGGGCTTTTTGTTAATAAAGCTCAAGTACTGAATTAGCCCAAGTCTAGGTCACAGCAGTTCAATCAAGTGCTTAATCCCTCAGTTAGTGGGGGAGGAGGGAGGGGAGAAGTGATGAGAAAGACATTCTACACCTTGGATTCAAATCCAGTTCAGATAAAAGAAAGTTTTGGCCTGTGGCTTCCATACAAAATGTTGGTAACGTTTCAAAACCACCTCAAACTTTCCAATTGAGATTGTCAATGTTTGACTCAGGAAGGCACTGTACACAGCATGTGTGGGGAATAGAAATTTATTGCTGGGGAAGAGTAGTCGTGGCTTCATTTCACTTCTAACTACTCAGAATTGGCAGGTGTTACTCTTTACTTTTCAAGCAGCTTATTTCAACACTTCATTTTTAGCCTCTGGTTAAATAGTCATTGAAATGAGTCACCATGCCAACCATAAATATCTCTATTTCTGATGTTGGCAGCTGTGAGTTCTTACCAGAGCATGCTCAGCGTAAACACACATACCATAGTGGAAGGGTTTCATTTCCCAATTACTGTACATCTTAAAAATGCAGTGATAAAAATTTGGGACTGACAAAAGGAATCAGGATTTCCTAAGCAGCCGCAGCTCAATAACCCAGTGTTTACTACATTATGGAACATAGGAACAGGAGTCTGCCATTCAGCCCCTCAAGCCTGTTCCGCCATTCAGAGAGATCATGGCTGATCTGCGACCTAACTCCATATAACCGCCGTTTGCCCATATCCCTTAATACTTTTGCTTAACAAAGCTATCAATCCCAGATTTAAAATTAATTGATCTAGCATCAATTGCCATTTGCAGAAGAGAGTTCCAAACTTCTGCCAGAAGTGTTTCCTAATTTCACTCCCGAAAGGTCTGGCTCTAATTTTTACACTGCCCCCTAGTCCGAGAATCCCCAACCAGCAGAAATAGTTTCTCTCTACCCTATCTGTTCCCCTTAATATCTTGAAAACTTCAATCAGATCACCCCTAAACCTTCCAAATTCTAGGGAAATCAACACTAATTTGTGTAATCTCTCCTCGTAATTTAACCCTTGGTGTCCGGGTATCATTCTGGTAAACCTGCGCTGCACTCCCTCCAAGGCCAGTATATCCTTCCCAAGGTGTGGTGCCCAGAACTGCTCCAGGTGTGGTCTAACCAGGGTTTGTACAGCTGCAGCATAACTTCTACCCCCTTGGATTCTAGTCCTCTAGATAAAGGCCAGCATTCCATTAGCCTTTTTGATTATTTTCTGTACCCGTTAATGACATTTTAATGATCATGTCTCTGGCCCCCCCCCCGTCTCTCTGGACCTCGGCTGTTTTTAGCTTTTCACTATTTAGAAAGTCCCCTGTTCGATCCTTTTTAGGTCCAAAGTGGATGACCTCACATTTGCTTACATTGAAATCCATTTGCCACAGTTTTGCCCATTCACTTACTCTGTCGATATCCCTTTATAATTTTATGCTTTCACCTACACTGCCTACAATGCCGCCTATCTTTGTCTCATCAGCAAATTTGGATATATGACTTTAGGCCATCAATATGATTTTCTATGCCATAACAGTGTGAATGTCAAAGCACCAAGGTTGTGTAGTGTTGGGATAACTATCTGCTTAAAAAATGTTCACCTTCCTCTGATACATGGACGTAAAGGCACCAGCTACCGTCTTGTGCCAAAGTCACAGTCTGATGATACTCGCTGTCTACATTCTCACAATCTCTGAAAGCCAGTGAGTGTCATCAGGTTACTCAATAGTGCAGACATCATGTCCAAGCTAAACCCATCCTCAAAGTTCAGACAATGTCCAGGTGTCAGGGCAGCCATCACGAGTGGGAAGCCTGGCTGATTTCCTGCACCCGAGCCTAGGGTAGCAGAGCAGCACAGCAGCCCTTGGCTTGTGCTGGGATTGAACGGCAGACCCGTGTGCTGCAGCATCTCACTGGGTCTACAAGAACTTCAAAGGCACATTTTAAACAACCAACTGACCTCGGTGTAAATGAAGCTGGAATCTAATTTCTGGATTCAGGTACTTTATTCAAATATAGGAACATCGAACAGGAGGAGGCCATTCAGCCCCTCGAGGCTCTTCCGGCATTCAATGACATCATGGCTGATCTGTATCCTAACTCCATCCACCTGCCTTGGCTCCATAGCCCGCAATACCCTTGACAAGCAAAAATCTATCGATGTCAGATTTAAAATTATTAATTGAGCTGGCATCTACAGCTTTTTGTGGGGGGATTTTTTTCCCCCCCCCCCCACACTTCTACCACCCTTTGCATAAAGAAGTGTTTCCAAACTTCTCTCCTGAATGGCTTGGCTCTGATTTTAAGGTTATGTCCCCTTGTCCTAGACTCTTCCCCAAAGCAGAAAAAGTTTCTCTATCTACCCGATCAATTCCCTTCAAAATCCTAAAAACCTCAAAA
Source organism: Somniosus microcephalus (assembly GCF_052327205.1). NCBI lineage: Eukaryota > Metazoa > Chordata > Chondrichthyes > Squaliformes > Somniosidae > Somniosus > Somniosus microcephalus. Next base: position 65,569 of record NW_028225775.1, read on the forward strand.
CAAAATCACCCCTTAACCTTCTGTATTCCAGGGAATAAAAGCCTAGTTTATGTGATCTCTCCTCAATCTAACATTGTCCTGGTAACATTCTGGTGACTCTGCACCAGAAACCGATCCATTATATGGAAACACACTGTACTGCTCCAAGCTACCAGAAACAGGACGAGTAAGGAGAAAAGGGCATTCCTCAGAGTTCAGTGGACACCAGCATCATTTCATCCTTACCTTCCATAGCAGCCTGTAGAGCATTGATGGGGTCGATTTCCGTTACAATAACTCTGGCGCCAAAAGCTCGCAGAGCCTGCACACAACCCTTGCCCACGTCACCATATCCTGCCACCACTGCCACTTTACCAGCAATCATAACGTCTGTGGCACGCTTGATTCCATCAATAAGTGATTCTCGGCACCCATACAGGTTATCAAACTTGCTCTGGGGAAAAGATCAGGTTAGAAATGAAAAAACAAAAAAAATAACTTTGCTTCCCCATCAACGTTCCCCCTTCTCCCAAAGGCATCAAGTCTTTGTTGGAGTAGAGTCCACACAGGGACGGATTAACACACTAACTTAGGGGCCAGGGGACCTGGCCTAATATGGGGCCCCTGGTAAAACTTACCATAACGCAGAAAAACTGCATACAACCACTGGATCAGTTTCATTCAAGTGTAGTCATTTGCTATATTAACAGTGTGTAAACGTTCTACAGATCTATTTATTCATGCATTTTACTACAAGTTTGTGTTTTGATGGATCAGTGTGGGGTTGTGCCCAAGACCCCATGAATTCTTAATCCCGCTCGAATTTCATGGGCACCTCATACCTACTAGAGTCATACCATGCCAGATAGGGAGCTTTGATCAGCTAATTGGCAGCCGAGGTAGGCGACAGTTGAGCCCAGTCTATCCTCACCCAACCTGCACTTGAAGCAGCAGTTGCTGGATATCATTCCCAAATCGGAGCTCTGCACAACTTTCATAAGAAACAGGAGCAGGAGCAGGCCATTCAGCCCCTCGAGCCTGCTCTGCTATTTAATGAGATCATGGCTGATCCGATTTTGGCCTCAACTCCACTTTCCTGCCTGCTCCCCATAACCCTCGACTCCCCTGCTCAAAAATAGGTCTATCTCAGCATTGAATATATCCACAGCTCTCTGGGGTAAAGAATTCCAAAGATTCACGACTCAGAAAAGAAATTCCTCCTCAACTCAAGTCTTAAATGGGCAACCCCTTATTCTGAGACTATGACCCTCATTCTAGATTCCCCAAGGGGAAACATCCTCATTATCTACCCTGTCCAACCCCTCTGAATCTTATATGTTTCAATAAGATCACCTCATTCTTCTAAACTCCAATGTGTATAGGCCCAACTTTTCCTCAAGACAAGCCTTCCATCCCAGGAATCAACCTAGTGAACCTTCTCTGAACTGCCTCCAATGCAAGTATATCCCTCCTTAAATAAGGAGACCAAAACTGTTCGCAGTACTCCAGGTGTGGTCTCACCAGCGCCCTGTACACTTGTAGCAAGACCTCCCTACTTTTATACTCTATCCCCCTTGAAATAAAGGTCAACATTCCACTTGCTGCACCTGCATGTTAAGTGCGTTTCATGTACGAGGACACCCAAATCCCTCTACCGCCACATTCTGTAATCTTTCTCCTTTTAAATAATATTTTTCTTTTCTATTCTTCCTACCAAAGTGGATAACTTCCTTTTCCCACATTATATCCCATCTGCCAAATTCTTGTCCACTCACTTAAACCTACCTATATCCCTTTGCAGACTATGTCCTCCTCACAATTTGCTTTCCCACCTATTTTTGTATCGTCTGCAAATTTGGCTACAATACACTTGCTTCCTTCATCGAAGTCATTAATATAGATTGAGTATAGTTGTGGCCCCACCCTGATTCCTGTGGCACCCCACTAGTTACAGATTACCATCCTGAAAATGACCCATTTATCCCGACTCGGTTAGTTAGCCAATCCTCTAGCCAATCTAAATATATTACCCCTAACACCATGAGGTCTTATCTTATGCAGTAAGCTTTTATGTGGCACCTTGTCGAATGCCTTTTGGAAATCCAAATACACTACATCTACTGGTTCCTCTTTATCCACGCTGCTCATTACCTCCTCAAAGAACTAATAGATTTGTCAAACACGATTTCCCTTTCATAAAACCATGTTGACTCCATTTGATTGTACAGGAAACTTTGCGCTATTCGGCACCCACGGGACAGAGCTGCTGCCGTTGCCTCAAAACTGCCGTACTCTCCAGAGTTAATGTTGAGAGATACGGAGATTCTTATCTCCATATTTGACAACAAACACTTGCTTAGCAACAGCTTCTAAACACTCGGGTGTGGCCCTAAAGCTCTGTAGCTGAAGCTGTTGCTATAGCTACAGACCTTGCACAGCTTGACTGTTCAAACAAAGCAAAAAAAACCCAAAAAGAATAAAAAACGGCTGCTGATTTTTGCCGGTGGCTCCAGATTGCCGGATAGCTCACCTCCGGATAGCACAAAGTTTCCTGTATTATGATTTTCTAAATGCCCCGCTACTACTTCCTTAATAATGGATTCAAGCTCCTCTTAGGCAGTCCCTCGGAACCGAGGATGACTTGCTTCCACATTAAAAATGAGTTCTCAGGTGACTGATGAGTCCAATGCGGGACCTACAGTCTCGGTCACAGGTGGGGCAGACGGTGGTTGAAGGGGCGGGTGGGGTGCTTGGGTTGACGAGAGCTCCTTCCACTGTGTGCTTGGCTTCCGCTTGCTCCCGGCGAAGAGACTCGAGATATTCAGCGCTTTCCCGGATGCTTCTCCTCCACTTTGGTCTTTGGCCAGGGATTCCTGAGTGTCGGTGGGGATGTTGCACTTTTTCAAGGAGGCTTTGAGGGTGTCCTTTAAGCGTTTCCTTTGCCCACCTGGGGCTCTCTTGCCGTGTTGGAGCTCCGAGTAGAGCGCTTGTTTTGGGAGTCTCGTATCGGGCATGCAGACGAAGTGACCCGTCCATCGGAACCGATGGAGCGTGGTCAAAGCTTCGACGCTGGGGATGTTGGTCTGAGCAAGAACACAGACGTTGGTGCGCCTATCCTGCCAATGGATTTGCAGGATCTGGCGGAGGCAGCGTTGGTGGTCCCTCTCCGGTGCTTTGAGGTGTCATGTCTCTGAGGCATACAGGAGGGCGGGTATTACTACTGCTCTGTAGACCATGAGCTTGGTGCCAGGTTTGAGGTCCTGGTCTTCAAACACTCCTCAGGCGACCGAAGGCTGCGCTGGCACACTGAAGGCGGTGTTGGACTTAGTCATCAAAGTCTGCCCTTGTTGACAGTAGGCTCCCGAGGTATGGAAAGTGGTCCATGTTGTCCAAAGCCTTGTCGTGGATTTTGATAATCGGGGGGGGGGGGGGGGGGGGGGGCAGGTTGGTAGAGGACCTTTGTCTTACGGATGTTTAGTGTAAGGCCTATGTTCTGGTACACTTCGGTGATGGTGTTAACGATGGTTTGGAGTTTGACCTCAGTGCGCAGATACAAGTGTCGTCTGCATACTGTAATTCGACGACAGAGGAAGGAACGACCTTGGATCTGGACTGGAGGCGACGGAAGTTGAACAGTTTCCAGTTTGTTCTGTAAATTAACTCCACTCCAGCGGGGAGCTTACTGAGAGAGGGGGGGGGGGAAAGGAGGTGGAGCATTGCCGCAAGGAAGATCGAAAAGAGCGTACATGAATTGGGTCTGTGGTGGAACTGTTGGTCAGGAACACAGCTTGCATGTCGAAACAGGCAAAGGATGGTGACAAACTTGAGGGCAGCCGAATTTGAGGAGGACACTCCATAATCTCGCACGGTTGAGTGTCGAAGGCCTTTGTGAGGTCAAAGGCGGCCATGTACAGCGGTTGGTGCTGTTCCCTGCATTTCTCTTGTAATTGGTGCGCATGAAGATCATGTCCATTGTGCCCTTCAGTGGACGGAATCCACATTGTGACTCTGGGAGGAGGGGACTGAGGAGAATTCTTGATGACTTTCCCTGTGGCAGGCAGCAGGGAAACTCCTCTAATTACCACAATCGGGTTCGTCACCTTTCTTGAAGATGGTCACAATTACGGTGTCTGAGATCCCCGGCATGCTCTCCTCCTTCCAGATAAGAGAAATGAGTTCATGAATTTGCACCAGTAGTGCTTCAGCAGGGATTTCATCTGCTCCGGAGGCCTTGTTGTTCTTGTCAGATGGCCTTTTCAACCTCATGCCGGGCTGGGGTTGCGCTGAGATGGTGGTGGGTAGCATGCTGCGGGATGGAGTTGAGGACACTCACGTCGAAGACAGTCTTAGTTAAGGAGATCTTCGAAGTGCTCCTTCCAGTGGGCACCGACTGCCTCTGTCCTTGATGAGTACCTCTCCGTTCTTGGCCCGCAGTGGGGTAGGACCTTGGGCCATAGGCGGTCTTGACTGTGCTAGAGTCCACGCACGTCGTGGTTGTTGGCTAGCTGCTGGATCTCCTGCGCTCTCCACCCACCACTTGTTCTTCAGGTTGCGAGTTTTTTGTTGGACCTCGGCCTTCAGGCGTCGGTAGAGCTGCTTTCTTGCTCTCGAGTTGTGTTGCTGTTTCCAGATCAGGAATGCCTTGCGTTTGCAGCTTATTAGCTCCTGGATTTCCTGGTCATTCTTGTCGAACCAGTCTTGGTGTTTCCTGGTCGAGCCTCTTCACAGGTGCCAATTATGGAGGCCTTGAGTGCAGACCAGGCGCTGTGGACACTCTGCCTCTGCATCACTGGGAGTCGTCAGGTTGTTTGTGAGGCGCAGGCTGGATAGGATTTTCTTAGAGTCCGAGTGCTCCAGCGTTGATTTTCCTGTGGCATTGTTTCTGTTGCTGCCGCTGTTTTGGGGCTACAATGATGGAGATGACAGAGCGGATTAGGTGGTGGTCTGTCCAGCAGTTGTCAGCTCCTGTCATGGCGCGGGTGATGCGGACGTCCTTGCGGTTCCTCACTCGGACGATGACGTAGTCCAGCAGATGCCAGTGCTTGGAGCGAGGGTGCTGCCATGAAGCGTTGTACTTGTCTTTTCCTTAATAATGGATTCAAGCATTTTGCCAATGACAGATGTTAGGCTAACTGGCCTATAGTTTCCAGCTTTCTGTCTCGCTCCTTTTTTGAATAAGGGCGTTACATTTGTTTCCAATCCGCTGGGACTTTGAGTCAAGGGGATTTTGGAAGATTACAACCAATGCATCCACTATCTCTGTAGCCACTTCTTTTAAGACCTTAGGATGCAGGCCATTAGGTCCAGGGGACTTGTCGGCCTATAGACCCATAAGTTTGCCTAGCACTTTTTCTCTAGTGATAGTTTTAAGTTCCTTTTGCCCCTTGATTTTAGAGTCAGAGTCATAACAGCACAGAAGGAGGCCATTCAGCCCATTGAGTCCGTGCTGGCTCTCTGTAGAGCAATCCAGTCAGTCCCATTCCCCCGCTCTATCCCTGTAGCCCTGCAAGTTTTTCCCTCAAGCGCCTATCCAGTCTCCCCTAGAAAACATTGTGTCTCTCCACTTCCATCGACAGCAAATTCCAGGTCCTCACCACTCGCTGCGTAAAAAAGTTTTCCCTCACATCCCCCCGTATCTCTTGCCCAAAACCTTAAATCTGTGTCTCCTAGTCCTTGTACCATCAACCCTTGGGAACAGCCTTTCCCCATCTAGCCTATCCAAACCAGTCATAATCTTGTACACCTCTATCAAATCATCCCTCAACCTCCTTTGCTCGAATGAAAACAAATCCAGCTTCTCCAACCTGTCCTTGTAGCTAAGATGCACCATCCCCAGAACCATTCTGGTAAATCTCCTCTGCACCCTCTCAAGGGCCTTCACATCCTTCCTGAAGTGTGGTGACCAGAACTGGACACAACACTCCAGTGGAGGCCTAACCAGCGCTTTATAAAGATTCAGCATAACCTCTACTTTTGTACTCAATACCTCTATTTATGAAGCCCAAGATCCCATATGCTGTGTTAACCACTCTCAATATGTCCTGCCACCTTCAGGGATCTATGCACATTAACTCCCAAGTCCCTCTGTCCCTGCACACACTTTAAAACCATGCCATTAAGTGTATATTGCCTCTCCCTGTTCCTTCTGCCAAAATGCATCACCTCACACTTCTCTATTAAATTCCATCTGCCACTTGTCTGCCCATTCTATGTCCTGTTGCAGTCGATTGATATCACTGTTGGCCACACCCCCAAGTTTGGTGTAATCGGCAAATTTAGAAATTCTACTGTATTCCAATATCCAGGTCATTTATATACACATCAAAAAAAAAGCAGTGACCCCAGCACTGACCCTTGGGGAACACCACTGTCTACCATCCTCCAGTTTGAAAAACAGCCATTTACCACAACTCGCTGTTTTGTCCTTAAGCCAATTCCTTATCCAAGTTGCCACTGACCCACCTATTCCATGAGCCTCAGTTTTGTTAACCAGCCTTCTACGAGGTACTTTGTCAAACACTTTCTGAAAATCCATGTAGACAACATCCATTGCATTCCCTTCATCAATCCTCCCGGTTACTTTGTCAAAATATTCAATTAGATTAGTCAAACACGATCTTCCTTTTAAAAACCTGTGTTAGCTCTGCTTAATTAGCTTAAGCTTCTTCAAATGCCTGTTAATTCTTTTCTTGATTATTGTTTCTAAAACTTTACCCACCAGATATTAAACTGACCGGCATGTAGTTACTAGGATTGTCCTTGCACCCTTTCTTGAACAATGGCGTCACATTTGCCACTTTCCAATCCTCAGGCACCTCCCCCGCATCTAGGGAAGATTGGAAAATTATGGCAAGCCCTTCCACTATCTCCTCCCCCAATTCCCTTAGCAACCTGGGATGCAAGCCATCTGGACCAGGCGACTTATCCACTCCATGCATACGCAGTCTTTCGAGTACATGCCGTCTATCAATTTTCACCCCTTCCATTGCTTCTACTGATATTTTGTCAGCATCCACCTCCTTAGTAAACACTGATACAAAGTACTCATTGAGTATTCTAGCCTTGCCCTGTGCCTCTAAGCATATATCACCTTCTTTGTCCCTAATAGGCCCCATCCCGCCACTTACAACCTGCTTACTGTTTACATGCCGGTAGAAGAGTTTTGGGTTCCCGGTTATGTTAACCGCCATTCTACTCATTCTCTTTGCCAATCTTACTTTCATCTTCACATCCCCTCTCAACTTATCGTAATTGGTCTGGTTCTCCCTTGAAGAATTCATCCAACATTCATCATACACCCTCTTTTTTGTTTCATCGTCTTCTCAATCTCCCTCGTCATCCAAGGAGCCCTTGCTTTGGTTCCCTTACCCTTCCCTCTTGTTGGAATGTACCTAGCCTGTACTTGGAACATCTCCTACTTAAAGATCACCCATTGTTCCGTTACAGTTTTTCGTGTCAGTCCTTGGTTCCATTTTACCCTGGCTAGATCCTTTCACATCCCATTGAAGTTAGCCCTATTCCAGTTTAGAAGTTCCACTCCAGATTGTTCCTTACTCCTCTCCATTGCTAATCTAAATCTTATTATACGATGATCACTTGTACCCAAGTGTTCTCCCAGACACTCGACTTGGCCCACCTCATTCCCCAGCACCAGATCCAGCAATGCCTCCTTCCTAGTTGGGCCAAGAACATACTGGTCAAGGAAATTCTCCTGAACACATTTCAGAAATTCCTCCCCCTTCACCCCAGCATTATCCCAATCGATATTTGAGTAAAGTCCCCCAATATCACCACTCTATAGCTCTTGCATATCTCTGCGATTTCCCTGCAGATTTGCTCCTCTACCTCCCTCTCGCTATTTGGAGGCCTATAGAATACCCCCAATAGTGTGATCATACCCTTATTGCTCAACTCTAACCAAATGGATTCTGTCCTCGTCTCCTCAAAAACATCCGCCCTTTCCAACACTACAAAGTCTTCCTTAATCAGCACTGCCACCCCACCTCCCTTTTTTCCTTCCCCATCTTTTCTGAACACCTTGTACCCTTGAATATTGAGTGGCCAGTCCTCACCGTTTTTAAGCCACATTTCCGTTATCGCCACGTCATCATGGCAACACCCTCACTCCAAGCACTGGCATCTCAGAGTCATAGAGTCAGAGTAATACAGCATGGATAGAGGCCCTTCGGCCCATCGTGTCCACGCCGGCCATCAAGCCCTGTCTAATCTAATCCCATATTCCAGCATTTGGTCCGTAGCCTTGTATGCTATGGCATTTCAAGTGCTCATCCAAATGCTTCTTGAATGTTGAGGGTTCCTGCCTCCACAACCCTTCCGGGCAGTGAGTTCCAGACTCCAACCACCCTCTGGGTGAAAAAGTTCTCTCAAATCCCCTCTAAACCTCCCGCCCTTTACCTTGAATCTGTGCCCCCTAGTTATTGACCCTTCTACCAAGGGAAAAAGCTCCTTAGTATCCATCCTATCTATGCCCCTCATAATTTTGTACACCTCAATCATGTCCCCCCCTCAGCCTCCTCTGCTCCAAGGAAAACAAACCCAATCTGCCCAGTCTCTCTTCATAGCTGAAGTGTTCCAGCCCTGGTAGCATCCTGGTGAACCTCCTCTGCACCCTCTCCAACGCGATCACATCCTTCCTGTAGTGTGGCGACCAGAACTGCACACAGTATTCCAGCTGTGGCCTAACCAGTGTTTTATACAGCTCCATCATAACCTCCTTGCTCTTATATTCTATGCCTCGGCTAATGAAGGCAAGTATCCCATATGCCTTTTTTACCACCTTATCCACCTGTTCCGCCGCCTTCAGGGATCTGTGTACTTGCACACCCAGATCCCTCTGACTCTCCATCTTGCCTAGGGTCTTACCATTCATTGTGTATTCCCTTGCCTTGTTAGTCCCCCCAAAGTGCATCACCTCGCACTTTTCCGGGTTAAATTCCATTTGCCACTGTTCCGCCCATCTGACCAACCCATCTATATCGTCTTGCAGACTGAGGCTACCCTCCTCGCTATTTACCACCCTACCAATTTTTGTATCATCCGCGAACTTACTGATCATACCTTTTACATTCATATCCAAGTCATTAATGTAGACCACAAACAGCAAGGGACCCAGCACCGATCCCTGTGGTACCCCACTGGCCACAGGCTTCCAGTCACAAAAACCTTCGACCATCACCCTCTGCCTTCTGCCACTAAGCCAGTTTTGTATCCAATGTGCCAAGGCACCCTGGATTCCATGGGCTCTTACCTTCTTGACCAGTCTCCTGTGCGGGACTTTATCGAAGGCCTTACTGAAATCCATGTATACCACATCCACTGCGTTACCCTCATCCACACACCTAGTCACCCCCTCAAAAAATTCAATCAAATTAGTCAGACATGATCTTCCCTTGACAAAGCCATGTTGACTATCCCTGATTAATCCTTGCCTCTCCAAGTGGAGACAAATTTTGTCCCTCAGAATTTTTTCCAATAATTTCCCTACCACTGATGTTAGGCTCACTGGCCTGTAGTTCCCCGGTTTTTCCCTACTACCCTTCTTGAATAATGGTACTACATTAGCGGTTCTCCAGTCCTCTGGCACATCACCTGTGGCCAGAGAGGTCCTGAATATATGTGTTAGAGCCCCCGCAATCTCTTCCTTTGCCTCACACAGCAGCCTGGGATACATTTCATCCGGGCCTGGGGATTTATCCATTTTTAGGCCAGCTAAAACCGCCAATACCTCCTCCCTCTCGATGTTAATATGTTCGAGCATATATCAGTCCCCCCGCCCTATTTCTATGTCTGCATCGTCCTTCTCCATAGTGAAAACAGATGCAAAAAATTCATTTAGAACCCCTCCTACATCTTCCGGCTCCACACACAGATTGCCACTTTTGTCCCTAATGGGCCCTATTTTTTCCCTAGTTATCCTCTTACCCTTAATATACTTATAAAACATCTTAGGATTTTCCTTTATTTTGCTCGCCAGTGTTATTTCATTTCATGGCCCCTCCTTGATCTCCTAATTTCTTTTAAGTATCCCCCTGCACTTTTTGTACTCCTCTAGGGCTTCCTCCGTCTTTAGCCTTTTGTATCTACCAAAAGCCCCCCTCTTTTTCCTAATCCATTCTCTTATATCCCCTGACATCCAAGGTTCCCTGTGGTTTTTGGAACCACCCTTGACCTTTACGGGAACATGTTGCCATTGTATGATCTCAATCTCCCTTCTGAAAGCCTCCCATTGCTCCGATGCGGATTTTCCTACAAGTAGCTGATCCCAGTCCATTTTGGCCAGATCCTGCCTTATCCTATTAAAATCGGCCTTCCCCCAATTTAGAGCCTTTATTTCCGGCCCATCCCTGTCCTTTTCCATGACCACCTTAAATCTTACCATATTATGGTCACTATCACCAAAGTGCTCACCTACTAGCACTTTTTCCACTTGGCCGGCCACATTCCCTAGAATTAGGTCCAGTACCGCCCCCTCTCGTAGGACTTTCTACATGCTGGCTCAAAAAGCTCTCCTGGATGCACTAAGAATTCTACACCCTCTGAGCCTTTCACACTCTGACTATCCTAGTTAATATTGGGGAAGTTGAAATCCCCCATTATTATTACCCTATTATTTGCACATTTCTCTGAGATTTGCCTACATATCTGTTCCTCTATCTCCCCCTGACTGTTTGGAGGCGTATAGTACACTCCCAGCAAAGTGCTTGCCCCCTTTTTGTTTTTAAGCTCCACCCATATGGCCTCATTAGAGGAACCTGCTATCATCCCTCCTTACTGCAGTAATTGACTCCTTAATTAATATTGCGACACCCCCTCCTTATACCTCCCCCTCTGTCTCGCCTGAAGATTCTGTACCCCGGAATATTGAGCTGCCAGTCTTGCCCCTCCCTCAACCATGTCTCCGCGATAGCAACAATATCATACTCCCATGTGTTTATCAACACCTTCAGTTCATCCACCTTATTTGCAAGACTCCTTGCATTAAAAGAGATGCCATCCAGCCTTGCCCTTATATATTTGCCCTGTCTACCAAGCTGACTTGTTTTTTTCTCTATATTTGGCAGCACATCACCCCCTATTTCAGCTCCCCTCTGTATCCCATCCCCCTGCCAAGTTAGTTTAAACCCCCCCCAACAGTGCTAGCAAACCTCCCCGCAAGGATATTTGTCCCGCTCTGGTTCAGGTGCAACCCGTCCGACTTGTACAAGTCCCACCTTTCCCAGAAGCAGGCCCAGTGATCCAGGAAAGTAAAACCCTCCCCCCTACACCAACTCTTTAGCCACGCATTCATCTGCTCTATCCTCCCATTCCTATACTTACTAGCAAGTGGCACTGGGAGTAATCCAGAGATTACAACCTTCGAGGTCCTGCTCTTTAATCTGTTACCTAGCTCCCTAAATTCTTGATGCAGAACCTCATCCCTTCCTTCCTATGTCGTTGGTCCCAATGTGGACCACGACCTCTGCCTGCTCACCCTCCCCCTTAAGAATGCCCTGTAGCCGCTCAGTGACATCCCAGACCCTGGCCCCAGGGAGGCAACTGATGCGCTATCAATTACTCATAAAAGACGGAGAGTTAGGAGAGTAACTAAAGGCTTTTATTAGCAAAGAACAGAGCATGTCTCTCGTGGTTGACTGGGTTCCAAGAAGGCAGGGGGCTGCCGAGCGGTCACCTTTATACCTGGGCCTGTGGGTGGAGCCAGGGGCGGAGCCAGCAGAGACATGTTGAGGCATGCATAGGTACAACAGTGTGCAAGAACAATAACAGTGGTTTACCACATTCACCCCTTGTTTAAAATTGAGTCCGGCAGGGTGAAGTGTACTAAAGGTTCGTGTAAGTAAGTCTATCAGGTGGCCTCGTATGCCGTCCTGATCGTCGTGGTGGCGGCAGTGATGGTGCAGCATCCAACGTTGAATCAGGCGTCTCATTGAGTGGTTGGGTGGTCAATGACGGGTCCTGAGGCTGCGGCATGCCGTCTAGCGGGGTTGGGTTGTGGGTAGTGGTGGATGGCAATGGTAGTGTTTCAGGGACACCCGAAGGTGCGAGATCTCGTGTGGAGGCTGTGTCCTCCCGCACGTCCGGGTACTCTACGTAAGCGTACTGGGGGTAGGCGTGGGTAGTGGTGGGTGGCGAAGGTGGTGTTTCGGGGGCACCCGAAGGTGCGAGGTCTCGTATGGAGACTGTGTCCTCCCGCCCGTCCGGGTACACCACGTAAGCATACTGAGGGTTGGCATGGAGGGGGCTCACCCTCTCGACCAGGGGGTCCGTCTTATGGGACCTCACGTGCTTCCGCAGTAGGACGGGTCCTGGAGAAGTCAGCCATGTCGGTAACGAGATCCCCGATGTGGACTTCCTGGGGAAGGAGAACATTCTCTCGTGAGGGGTGGCATTGGTGGCTGTACAGAGCAGTGACCGAATGGAATGGAGCGCCGCAGGGAGGACCTCCTGCCAGCGAGAGGTCGGAAGGCCCTTAGATTTCAAGTTTAAAAGGACTGCCTTCCAGACCGTCGCATTCTCCCTTACCACCTGGCCATTCCCCCGGGGGTTGTAGCTGGTGGTCCTGCTTGTAGCAATACTTCTCGCGAGCAGGTACTGACGAAGTTCGTCACTCAAAGGATGAGCCCCTGTCGCTATGAATATAGCTAGGGAAACCGAACAAGGCGAAGAGGTCATTCAGACATTTAATGACCGTGGTACTGGTCATGTCTGAGCAAGGGATGGCAAACGGGAAAACTCGTCAATTATGTTGAGGAAGTACACATTGCGGTCAGAGGAGGGGAGGGGCCCTTTAAAATCGATGTTCAGCCGTTCAAAGGGGGGCATGGCTTTGATCAGGCTTGCTCTGTCTGGCCTATAAAAATGCGGTTTGCACTCGGCACAGATTTGGCAGTTCCTGGTCATGGTCCTGACCTCCTCGATGGAGTAGGGCAGGTTACGGGATTTGATGAAGTGAAAAAACCTGGTGACCCCCGGGTGGCAGAGGTCATTGTGGAGGGTCTTCAGTCTATCAACCTGCGCGTTGGCGCATGTACCACGTGATAGGGCATCTGGGGGCTCAGAGTTTCCCGGGCCGGTACAAGATATCGTAATTGTAGGCGGAGAGTTCGATTCTCCACCTCAAGATCTTGTCATTCTTGATTTTGCCCCTCTGCTTATTATTAAACATAAAAGCTACTGAACGCTGGTCAGTGAGCAGGGTAAATCGTTTTCCGGCCAGGTAATGCCTCCAATGTCGCACCGCTTCCACAATGGCCTGGGCCTCCTTTTCGACAGAGGAGTGTCGAATCTCGGGGCCCTGGAGGGTCCTTGAGAAAAAGGCCACGGGTCTCCCCGCCTGGTTAAGGGTTGTAGCTAGGGCAAAGTCGGATGCGTCGCTCTCCACTTGGAAAGTGATGGACTCATCCACTGCGTGCATCGTGGCCCTCGCAATATCTCTTTTTAATGAGAGTGAAGGCTGCACAGGCCTCTGCTGCCAGGGGGGAAGGAGGTGGACTTGATGAGGGGTCTGGCTTTGTCCACATAGTTGGGCACCCACTGAGCATAGTACGAGAAAAACCCTAGGCATCTCTAGTGCTTTTTGGCAGTGGGGGAGGGGGGAGCTCCATAAGGGGGCGCATCCTGTCGGGGTCGGGGCCGATGACTCCGTTCTCCACTACACAGCCAAGAATGGCAAGGCGCTTGGTACGAAACATACATTTGTCCTTGTTGTATGTTAGGTTCAGCCGCTGGGCCGTACGGAGGAATTTCTCTAGGTTAACATCATGGTCCTGCTGGTCGCAGCCGCAGATGGTGACGTTGTCTAGATAGGGGAAAGTGGCCTGGAGCGCGTTCTGGTCAACCATCCGGTCCATCTCCCGTTGGAAGACTGAAACCCCGTTGGTGACGCCGAAGGGAACTCTGAGTAAGTGGTAGAGACGACCGTCAGCTTCAAAAGCTGTGTACTGGCGGTCCTCAGCCCTGATGGGGAGCTGGTGGTATGCCGACTTTAGATCAATCGTCGAGAACACCCGGTATTGCGCTCTCTGATTGACCATGTCAGATATGCGGGGGAGTGGGTCTGCATCTAGCTGGGTGTAGCGATTGATCATCTGGCTGTAGTCAATAACTAGGCGCTGTTTTTCGCCAGTCTTCACTACCACCACTTGTGCTCGCCATGGGCTGGTGCTGCTTTCAATAATCCCTTCCTTCAGGAGTCTCGCTACCTCGGATTTAATGAAGCTCCTATCCCCGGCACTGTAACGCCTGCTTTGGGTAGCGATGGGCTTACAGTCGCGGGTGAGGTTAGCGAACAAGGGGGGGGGGGGGAACTTTAAGGGTGGAGAGGCTGCAAATGGTGCGCGGCGGGCGATTTAAAAGCTGCTGGCTGCAGACTGAGTGGGGGGAGGGGTCCGTCGTACGCTAATGTGACACTCTTAAGGTGGCACTGAAAATCCAACCCCAGTAGAACGGCAGCGCAGAGATGGGGCAGGACCAGGAGTTTAAAATTTTTGTATTCTGTGCCCCTTACTGAAAGGGTCACTACACAGTAGCCACCGACGTCCGCTGACTGGGCTTTGGAAGCCAAAGAGATCCGATGGCGCGTCGGCAGGACCGGGAGAGAGTAACTGCGCACCGTGTCGGGGTGGATAAAGCTCTCTGTGCTCCCGCTGTCAAAAAGGCAGGTAGTGGCGCAGCCGTTTACCGTAATGTCCATCATGGACCTGGACAGTTGATGAGGGAGAGATTGGTCCAGCGTCACGGAGGCCAGCGTATGGTCGAGCGAGTCGATGTGGTCGTCAGATGAGGCGGTGGTTGAGTTCAGGTCCCCCGTGGTTGAAGTTGGAGACGTCCAAGGTGGCGACGCCCATGATCCCGATCCCCACGCGGCTGGGGGAGCCCAAGATGGCGGACAAGATGGCTGCCCCCACGGTTCACACGTGGCACTGCTGGCGTTAGCGGTTTTACCTTTGCAGGCGCTGACAGTGTCCTTTCTTCCCGCAGCCGGAGCAGGTAGCGTTTCTCGCCGGGCAGCGTGCTCTGGGGTGTTTTGCCTGGCCACAAAAATAACATTTGTGCCTTGCACATCGCAGCAGCAGTTGAAGGTGGCGGTCCCATGACCCAAGGTTGTGGCGTCCACGTTGGAGCGGTTAGGGGAGAAGGCGTCCATATTCCTGTGGGCCGCGTCGAGCGAGAGCGCGAGGGACACTGCCTTTCTCAGGTCCATTTCTCCCTTTTCCTACAGTCTCTGCTGGGAGTAGTCGGACCTTAGACCCGCAACGAAAGCATCTCGGATCAGTCCCTCCGTGTGCGCTGCGGCTGATACTTCTTTGCAATCGCAGCCTCGGCCGAGTATCCGTAGTGCCCATAGGAAGGCCTCCACCGATTCCCCGGGCTGCTGTCTGCGGGATCTTAAGAGGTGCCTGGCATAGACCGTATTTACCAGGCGTGCGTATTGCCCTTTTAGCAGATCGATAGCCGCCGCGTAGGTCGTTGGTGGCTCACCTTTGAGGCCAGGATTTCCAACTTGTTTTCGTCCTGGGTCACAGTTGAGGCTTGCAGGTAGGCCTCGAAGCAACGCAGCCAATGCGCGAATTTGGTAGCCGAACCCGCTTCTTGGGGGTCTAGGTCCAGGCATGTTGGTCTGAGGGCTCGCAGCAGCTCCTGCTGCTCAGCGTTTGTTGTCGACATTTTGTTTTTGCTAATAAAATTGATGCGCTATCAATTACTCATAAAAGACAGAGTTAGGAGAGTAACTAAAGGCTTTTATTAGCAAAGAACAGAGCATGTCTCTCGTGGTTGACTGGGTTCCAAGAAGGCAGGGGGCTGCCGAGCGGTCACCTTTATACCTGGGCCTGTGGGTGGAGCCAGGGGCGGAGCCAGCAGAGACATGCTGAGGCATGCATAGGTACAACAGTGTGCAAGAACAAGTGGTTTACCACAGCAACAAACCATCCTGGAGTCACGTTTGCGGCCACAGAAACGCCCATCTGTTCCCCTTACGATAGAATCCCCTACCACTATTGCTCTCCCACTCTTTTTCCTCCCTTTGAGCAGCAGAAGCGTCCCTGGTGCCAGGAAGCTGGCTGCTGCTGCCTTCCCCTGGAGTCATCCCCCTCAACAGTATCCAACTTGGTATACTTGTTTGAAAGGGGATGTCCGCAGGGGTTCCCTGCACTTCCTGCCTGCCTCTGTTGCTCCGCCTGATGGTCACCCCTTGTGCAGCCCTACCCTGAGGCGTGAACAACTCGCTAAACGTGCTATCCACGACCCTCAGCATCGCGCATGCTCCAAAATTCATCCACCCGCAGCTCGAGCGCCGCAATGCGGTCTACAAGTAGCTGCAGCTGGATGCATTTCCCGCACACATGGTCGTCAGGGACACTGGCAGCGTCCCTGACTTCCCACATGGAGCAAGAGGAGCAGAACACTGGTCTGAACTCTCCTGCCATGACTTACTCCTTTAATTAAAAAATTTATTCAATACCCCAGTTACAGGTATACTCTAGGGCGCTTTATTTACCAACTGTCCCCACTACACCAGAGACCCTAGAAATTTAACACCACAGAAGTCCGAGCAAGGGACCGCAAGGACGCCCGCATCACCCGCGCCATGACGGGAGCTGACGACTGCTGGACAGACCATCGCCTAATCTGCTCTGTCATCAATGTAGCCCCCAAACAGCGGTGGCAACAGAAACAATGCCGCAGGAAAATCAACGCTGGAGCACTCAGTCCCTGCTAAGAAAATCCTATTCAGCCTGTGCCTCACAACCAATCTGACGACTCCCAGTGATGCAGAGACAGTGTCCACAGCGCCTGGTCTGCACTCAAGGCCTCCATAATCAGCACCTGTGAAGAGATGCTGGGCCACCCGACCAGGAAACACGACGGCTGGTTCGACCAGGAGCTAATAAGCCGCATGTGCAAGGTATTCCTGATCTGGAAACAGCAACACAACTCAAGAGCAATAAAGCAGTTCTACAGACGCCTGAAGGCCGAGGTCCAAAAAAAACTCGCGACCTAAAGAACAGATGGTGGGTGGAGAAAGCGCAGGAGATCCAGCAGCTAGCCGAAAACCATGACATACGTAGATTCTTTAGCACAGCCAAGACCACCTACAGCCCAAGCACCCAAGGTCCTGCCCCACTGCAGGCCAAGAACGGAGAGGTACTCATCAGAGCCCGCTGGAAGGAGCAGAGACTCTATCTTTGACATGAGTGTCCTCAACTCCATCCCACAGCATGCTACCCACCACCACCTCAGCCTGGCATGAGGTTGAAAAGGCCATCCTACAACTGAAGAACAAGTCCTCAGGAGCAGATGGAATCCCCGCCAAGGCACTAAAGCATGGCGGAGAAGCACTACTGGTGCGAATACATGAACTCATTTCTCTTATTTGAAAGGAGAGCATGCCAGAGGATCTCAGAGACCGTAATCATGACCATCTTCAAGAAAGGTGACAAGTCCGATTGCTGTAATTAGAGGGGTTTCCCTGCTGTCTGCCACAGGGAAGGTCATCGCAAGAATTCTCCTCAATCGCCTTCTCCCAGTGGTTGAAGAGCTCCTCCCAGAGTTGCAATACGGATTCCGCCCACTAAGGGGCACAATGGACATGATCTTCACCGCACGTCAAATACAAGAGAAATGCAGGGAACAGCACCAACCGCTGTACATGGCCTTCGTTGATCTCACAAAGGACTTCGACAGTCAACCGTGAGGGATTATGGAGTGGTGTCCTCAAATTCGGCTGCCCTCAAAAGTTTGTCACCATCCTCTGCCTGCTTCACGATGACATGCAAGCCGCGATCCTGACCAACGGATCCACCACAGACAATTCCTGTACGGACCGGGGACAAGCAAGGCTGTGTTACAGCAATAATGCTCTTCTCGATCTTCTTTGCTGCAATGCTCCATCTCACCCTCAGTAAGCTCCCCACTGGAGCAGAGCTAATTTACAGAACAGGAAACTGTTCAACCTCCATCACCTCCAATCCAGATCCAAGGTCATCCCATCCTGTCGTCGAATTACAGTATGCAGACGACGTTTGCGTCTGCGCACACTCGGCAGTCGAACTCCAAACCATCGCTAACCACCTTCACCGAAGCGTACGAGAACATGGGCCTTGCACTAAACATCCATAAGACAAAGGTCCTCTACCAACCTGCCCCCGCCACACAGTACTGCCCCCCGATGGGCCTTGCACAACATGGACCACTTTCCATACCTCGAGAGCCTACTGTCAACAAGGGCAGACGTCGATGACGAAGTCCAACACCGCCTTCAGTGTGCCAGTGCAGCCTTCGCTCACCTGAGGAAGAGTGTTTGAAGACCAGAACCTCAAACCCAGCACTAAGCTCATGGTCTACAGAGCAGTAATGATTCCTGCATTCCTGTATGCTTCAGAGACATGGACCATGTACAGCAGGCACCTCAAGGCACTGAAGAGGTACCAGCAATGCTGCCTCCGCAAGATCCTGCAAATCCATTGGCAGGATAGGCCCACCAACGTCGGTGTTCTTGCTCAGGCCAACATCCCCAGCATCGAAGCTTTGACCACACTCGATCAGCTCCGATGAACGGGTCACATCGTCCGCAAGTCCGATAAGAGACTCCCAAAACAAGCACTCTACTCGGAGCTCTGACACGGCAGGAGAGCCCCAGGTGGGCAGAGGAAACGCTTCAAGGACACACTCAAAGCCTCCTTGAAAAAGTGCAACATCCCCACTGACACCTGGCCCAAGAACGCTCAAGTGGTGGAGAAGCATCCGGGAAGGTGCCGAACAGAGTCTCTGTGCCAGGAGCAAGCGTAAGCCAAGCACAAACAGCGGAAGGAGTGCACGTTAACCCAAGCACCCCACCCACCCGCTCCTTCAACCACCATCTGCCCTACCTGTGACAGAGACTGTAGGTCCCCCGCATTGGACTCAGTCACCTGAGAACTCATCTTTAGTGTGGAAGCAAGTCATCCTCGGTTCCGAGGGACTGCCTAAAAAGATATTGCCAAATGGCTAATTGTGCTTGTAGCTCACCAACCTTATTCACCACACTTTGTGCATTTACGTACATGCATTCTAAACCCATTTTTGAATTTTTCATAGTCTTTCTTAGTCTGCTCCTATCTAATATGGTACTACTTCCACTTCCAGCACTGCCTTCTAACACACTCACTCTTCCACGCACCCCATTCCTCCCTTCCACTCCTACATGCTGGTTTAAACCCTCCCCAACAGCACTAGCAAACCTCCCAGCAAGAATATTGGTCCCGGCTCTGCTGAGGTGTAATCTGTCCGGCTTGTACAGGTCCCACCTTCCCCAGAAATGGTCCCAATGCCTCAGGAATTTAAAGCCCTCCCTCCTGCACCATATCTCCAGCTACGCATTCATCTGTTATATCCTCCTATTCCTGTACTCACTAGCACATGGCACTGGGAGTAATCTGGAGATTACTACCTTTGAGGTCCTGCTTTTTAATCTCTTTCCTAGCTCCCTATAGTCTGCCTGCAGGACATCATCCCTTTTTCTGCCTATGTCGTTGGTGCCGATATGGACAACGACCTCTGGCTGTTCACCCTCCCCCCTCAGAGTGCCCTGTAGCCACTCTGACATCCTTGACCCTGGCACCAGGGAGGCAACATACCATCCTGGAATCATGTGTGCATCCACAGAAACACCCATCTGTTCCCCTAACCAATGAATCCCCTATCACTATTGCTCTTCCACTCTTCTTCCTGCCCCCGCCGCCCCCCCCGTGCAGCTGAGCCACCCGTGGTGCCGTGGCCTTGGCTGCTCTCCCCAGAGGAACCATGACCTCCACCAGTTTCCAGAACTGTGAACTGGTTAGCGAGCGAGATGCCTGCCCTACCTGCCTGGTCCTCCTTCTGTCTGGTGGTCACCCATTCCCTCTCTGCCTGCACATTGAGGCTGCAGGGTGACCACTTCAAGAAACGTGCTTTCCAAGTATTTCTCAGCCTCGCAGATACACAGTGACTCCAGCTGCCGCTCAAGCTCCGAACCCGGAGCTCGAGTTGCTGCAGTTGCGACACTTCCTGCACACGTGGTCGTCCAGGCCACAAGGAACATCCAGGATATCCCACATGGCACAGGATGTGCAAATCACAGGATTGAGCTGCCTGCCATGCCTCTATTTACCAGACTATGGAGGCAATTTAGCAAAAATAAACTAAACAGCAACCCACCAATCAGCACCTCCCTCTATTAGATAGGCTATGATCTGCTTAGCAGAAATACTGAAAACAAAAAACTTACCACAAATACTCACCTCTCAGCTCCCTGGTGCCAGCAACACCTTTGAATTCGGACGTCACTCCTTCATTGTGTCGATTGCAGACCGTCTCCCTCGCAGGTAGTCCGCTCGCTCAGACTCCCAGGTCTCTGCTCCGCGCTGCCTTTATCCCTGGTCTCGACTCCGTTCCTCCCCCAGGTCCGCTTGCTCAGACTCCCAGGTCTCTGCTCCGCACTGCCTTTATCCCCGGTCTCCGACTCCGTTCCTCCTGCAGGTCCGCTTACTCAGACTCCTATTACTGGGATTTTTTAGTATCCTCTACTGTGAAGGTAGGGTTTTCCCTCCCTTCACCTGGCAGGGGAGGCCATTTGCAGCTTTCATCCCATCATAAGAACATAAGAGGAGCTGAGTAGGCCATTCGGCCCCTCGGGCGGCTCCGCCACTCAAGATCCTGGCTGATTTTCTACATCAACTTCCACTTTCCCACCCTATCCCCATATCCCTCAATTCCCTTAGTGTCCAAAAATCTATCGATCTCAGTCTTGAATATACTCAACAACTGAGCCTCCACAATCCTCTGGGGTAAAGAATTCCAAAGATTCACAACCCCGAGTGAAGAATTTCCTCCTCATCTCAGTCCTTAAGCTGATCTCTTATCCAGAGACTACGAACTATAGTTCTAGACTCTCCAGCCAGGGGAAACAACCTCTCAGCATCTACCCTGTCAATCCCCCTCAGAATCTTGGATGTTTCAATGAGATCTCCTCTCATTCTTCTAAACTCGAGAATATAGGCCCAATCTACTCAACCTCTCCTCATAAGACAATCCTCTCATCCCAGGAATCAATCTCCTGAACCTTCGTTGCATTCCCTCCAAGGCAAGTATATCCTTCCTTAAGTACAGAGACCAAAACTGTGCACAGTACTCCAGGTGTGGTCTCACCAAAGCCCTGTACAATTGTAGCAAGACTTCCTTACTCATATACTCCAACCGCCTTGCAATAAAGGCCAACAAACCATTTGCCTTCCTAATTGCTTGCTGTACCTGCACGTTAACTTTATGATTCGTGTACAAGGACCCCCAAATCCCTCTGAATACCAACATTTACTAGTCTCACCTTTTAAAAATTATTCTGCTTTTCTGTTCTTCCAATCAAAGTGGATAATTTCACATTCCCTCACATTATACTCCATCTGCCACCTTCTTGGCCAATCACTTAACTTGTCTATATCCCTTTGCAGCCTCTTTGTGTCCTCCTCACAGTCAGCAAATATATTACACTCGGTCACCTCACCAAAGTCATGATGTAGATTGTGAATAGCTGAGGCCCAAGTGATGCGCTATCAATTACTCAAAAGACTGAGGTTAAGTGAGTAACTAACAGGCTTTTATTAACAAGAGAATGAAGGTGTGCCTCGAATGGTCGACCAGTCCAGAATACAGAGGGACTGTGGAGCAGTCACCTTTATACCTGGACTCGTGGGAGGAGTCAGCCGAGGCATGTACACAGTGGAATACAAACACCCACACAGGCAGGTTATAACAGTGGTTTACCACATTCACCCCTTGTTTAAAAATGAGTCCGGCGGGGTGAAGTGTATTAAAAGTTTGTGTATTGGGAGTCTCTCCGGAGGTCTTGTCTGCCGCTGTGATCGACGTGGCGACGGCAGGGGTAGTGAAGCTTCCGGCGTCGAGTCCCGCGTAGGCTGGGGCACTGGTGTGTAGTCCTCGTGGGTGTTGAGCGGGTCGCGGGGCCCAGGCGTGCCGTCTGCTGGGGTTGGATATTGGATCGTGGGGGGGGGGGTAAGTGGGTTACTGGGGCCCCCGAGGGTGCGAGGTCTCGTATGGAGACTGTGTCCTCCCGCCCGTCTGGGTGCGCAATGTAAGCATACTGGGGGTTGGCGTGGAGGAGGTCGACCCTCTCGACCAGGGGGTCCGTTTTATGGGTCCTCACGTGTCTTCTCAGTAGGACCGGCCCTGGGGACGTCAGCCATGGCGGTAGCGATGTCCCCGATGTGGACTTCCTTGGGAAGACAAACATTTTCTCATGAGGGGTGGCGTTAGTAGCAGTGCCCGAATAGAGTGGAGCGCATCGGGGAGCACATCCTGCCAGCGGGAGGTCGGAAGGCCCCTAGACTTTAAGGCTAGCAGGGCAGCCTTCCAAACTGTCGCATTCTCTCTTTCCACCTGTCCGTTCCCCCAGGGGTTGTAACTGGTGGTCCTGCTTGTGGCAATACCCCTAGCGAGCAGGTACTGGCGGAGTTCGTCGCTCATAAACGATGAGCCCCGGTTGCTATGGATATAGCTGGGGAAACCGAACAGGGTGAAGAGGTCGTTCAGACATTTAATGACCGTGGCACTGGTCATGTCCGGGCAGGGGATGGCGAACGGGAAACGGGAGTACTCATCAATAATGTTGAGGAAGTACACATTGCAGTCGGAAGAGGGGGAAGAGGCCCTTTAAAATCAACGCTCAGGCGCTCGAAGGGGCGAGTGGCTTTTATCAGGTGAGCCCTGTCTGGTCTATAAAAGTGCGGTTTGCACTCAGCGCAGACTTGGCAGTTCCTGGTCATGGTCCTGACCTCAATGGAGTAAGGCAGGTTGCGGGCCTTGATGAAGTG
The DNA here is from genome assembly GCF_052327205.1 of Somniosus microcephalus. Taxonomy (NCBI): domain Eukaryota; kingdom Metazoa; phylum Chordata; class Chondrichthyes; order Squaliformes; family Somniosidae; genus Somniosus; species Somniosus microcephalus. Next base: position 88,410 of record NW_028225775.1, read on the forward strand.
GAGAACCTGGTGACCCCCGGGTGGCAGAGGTCATTGTGGAGGGCCCGCAGTCTATCGATCTGCGTGCTAGCGCAGGTGCCACGCAATAGAGCATCCGGGGGTTCATTGAGCTTCCCGGGCCGGTACAAGATCTCGTAATTGTAGGTGGAAAGTTCGATTCTCCACCTCAAGATCTTGGCGTTTTTGATTTTGCCCCTCTGCTTGTTGTTAAACATAAAAGCAACTGAACGCTGGTCAGTGAGCAGGGTAAATCGTTTTCCGGCCAGGTAGTGCCTCCAATGACGCACAGCCTCCACAATCGCCTGGGCCTCCTTCTCAACAGCGGAGTGTCTGGTCTCCGGGCCCTGGAGGGTTCGTGAAAAGGCCACGGGTCTCCCCGCCTGATTAAGGGTAGCGGCCAGGGCAAAGTCGGACATGTTGCTTTCCACCTGGAAGGGGATGGATTCGTCCACTGCGTGCATGGTGGCTTTGGCAATGTCTTCCTTGATACGGTGGAAGACTAAGCGGGCCTCTGCTGTCAAGGGAAAAGAGGTGGACTTGATCAGCGGACGGGCCTTGTCCGCATAGTAGGGGACCCACTGGGCATAATAGGAGAAAAAACCCTAGGCACCTCTTCAGGGCCTTGAGGCAGTGGGAGTTGCATAAGGGGACGCATCCAGTCGGGGTCGGGACCGATGACTCAGTGTTCCACAACACAGCCAAGGATGGCGAGGCGGGTTGTGCACTTCTCGTTATACGTCAGGTTCAGGAGTTGGGCGGTGCAGAGGAATTTTGCGAGGTTTGCGTCATGGTCCTGCAAGTCATGGCCGCAGATGGTCACATTGTCCAGATATGGGAAAGTGGCCTGCAACGCATTTTGATCAACCATCCGGTCCATCTCCCTTTGGAAGACGGAGACCCCGTTGGTAATGCCAAAGGGAACCCGAAGGAAGTGATAGAGGCGGCCGTTTGCCTCAAAGGCAGTATACTGGCGGTCCTCAGGACGGATAGGGAGCTGGTGGTACGCTGATTTCAGGTCAATGGTCGAGAAGACACGGTACTGCGCGATCTGGTTGACCATATCAGCTATGCGGGGGAGTGGGTAAGCGTCCAGCAGGGTGCAGCGATTTATTGTCTGGCTGTAGTCGATGACCAGGCGCTGCTTCTCGCCGGTCTTAACGACCACAACCTGGGCTCGCCAGGGGCTGGTACTGCCCTCAATAATCCCCTCCTTCAGGAGCCACTCCACTTCAGTTTTAATGAAAACCCTGTCCCTGGCACTGTATCGCCTGCTCTTTGTGGCGATGGGCTTACAGTTTGGGGGGGGGGGGGGGGGGGGTGAGGTTAGCAAACAGTTTGGGGGGGGGGGGGGGGGGGACTGAGTGTGGAGAGGTTGCACCTGGTGCGCGGCAGGCAATTTGGAAGCTGCTGGCTGCGGACTGAGTGGGGGGAGGGGTCCACCGTACGCCATCGTAACACTTTTAAGGTGGCACTGAAAATCTAACCCCAGTAGAATGGCAGCGCAGAGGTGGGGCAGGACCAGAAGTTTAAAATTATCGTACACAGTCCCGTCTACTAAGAGTGTCACCACGCAGTAGCCGCCAATGTCCGCCGACTGGGACTCGGAGGCCACAGAAATCCGCTGGTGCGCAGGCAGGACTGGGAGAGAGCAACGCCGCACCGTGTCGGGGTGGATGAAGCTCTCCGTGCTCAGAGTCAAAAAGGCAGGTTGTTTCGTGACCATTTACCTTAATGTCCATTGTGGACCGGGCCAGTTGGTGCGGTCTCGCTTGGTCCAGCGTAACGGAGGCCAGCGTAGGGGTCGGTGTGTCGCTGCGGGTATCAGATGAGGCGGTGTTGGGGGCCTGCTGCATCCTGGCTGGCGGCCAAGATGGCGGCGTCCATGATCCCCATGTGGCTGGAGGTGTCCAAAATGGCTGCTGTTCCGGTGGTTCGCACATGGCTGGGGAGGCCCAAGATGGCGGCCCGCACGCGGCGCTGCTGGGGTTCGGGGTGGCTTTGGCCCTGCAGACGCTGGCGTAGCGTCCCTTCTTCCCGCAGCCCAAGCAGATCGCATTTTTCGCTGGGCAGCGTGCTCTGGGGTGTTTGGCCTGGCCACAGAAGTAGCATTTCTGGCCTTGGGACACTGCTGCGGTAGTTGGGCCGTTGCTGGGATGTGGCTGGGGTGGCACGGCGCTATGAGACGGTCCTACCGTGTCCCAGGCTGTCGTTCCCCGCAGCGTCCACAGTGTTGAGGAGTAGGCATCCATGCCCCGGTAGGCTGCGTCCAATGATAGTGCGAGTTCAGAGGCCTTGTTGAGGTCGAGGTCACTCTGCTCCAATAGTCGCTGTCGGGTGTAAGTGGACCTGTGGCCCGCTACAAAAGCGTCCCGGATAAGTTCCTCTGTGTACATGGTGGCCTTTACATCCTTACAACCACAGGCCCGGCCAAGCAGACAGTGCTTGAAGGTATTCCTCGGTCGATTCCCCAGGTTGTTGTTTACGACTCCCCAGGAGGTGCCTGGCGTACACCTCGTTCACTGGGCGCGTGTACTGGTCCTTGAGGAGCTTGAGAGCAGCCGTGTACGAGGTCGCGTCCTGGATGACCGAGTACGCTCGGTGGTTCACTTTGTAGGTCAGGACATCCAGTTTGTCCTCATCCGATTTGACCGTTGCAGCGGAGGCGATCAGGAATCTTTCAAAGCACCTAAGCCAGTGAGCAAACATGGTGGATGCGTCCGCCTCCCGATGGTCTAAGTCCAGGTATGCTGGTGTGAGGATCATCTCCATTATAAAAAAATCTTGTTAATAAAATTGATGCGCTATCAGTTACTCAAAAGACTGAGGTTAAGCAAGTAACTAACAGGCTTTTATTAACAAGAGAATGAAGGTGTGCCTCGAGTGGTCGACCAGTCCAGAATACAGAGGGACTGTGGAGCAGTCACCTTTATACCTGGACTCGTGGGAGGAGTCAGCCGAGGCATGTACAGACATGTACACAGTGGAATACAAACACCCACACAGGCAGGTATAACAGTGGTTTACCACACCAAGCACGAATCCTTGTAGCACCCTACTAGTTATAGCCTGCCATCCCAAAAATAACCCGTTTAAAAAGAGAAAACAGAGTTTATCCCTACTGTTTACCAATCCTCAATCCATGCTAATATATTACCCCAATCCCATGAGCCCGAATCTTGTGTGGCACCTTATCTAATGCCTTCTGAAAATCTAAATATACATCCACTGCCCCCCCCCCCTCACTCTTATCTACCCTGCTAGTTACACACCCAAGAAACTAAAATTTTCCTTTTCATAAAATCGTGTTGACTCTGCCTAATCATATGATTTTCTAAGTGCCCGATTACCACATCGTTAATATTCTAGCATTTACCCTACTACTCATGCAAGGCTAACTGGCCTACAGTTCCCCCTTTTCTCTCCCTCCTTTCTTGAATAGCAGGGTTACATTTGCTACCTTCCAATCCATGGGAACCGTTCTAGAATCTGGGGCATTCTAGAAGATCAAAACCAATGCATCCACTATCTCTGCAACCACCTCTTAGAACCCTAGGATGTAGGCCATCAGGTCCAGGGGATTTGTCGGGTTTTATTCCAATTAATTTCTCCAGTACTTTTGCTTTACTAAAATTAATTACTTTAAGTTCCTCACTCAGGCCCTTGGTTTCCCACCATTTCAAGTATGTTTTGTCTCTCAAGGGGCAACTAGAGGTGGCAATAAATCTTGGCCTTGCCAACGGTGCCCACATCCCCAAGAATGAAGAAAAAAAAAAGGATCTGCTCTAATGGATAATGCTACCGATTCAAGCAGAAAGCAACAAGTTCTTCAGCATCAGAAATTGCAGGACACCAATTAAGGGGATCAGAAACAGAGCTATCGCCAAACCAGGGAGACAAATCAGAGGCATCATGCTGAGATTGCGCAGCAGTGTGGTCAGGTCGAAGCTTGAATAGTGCCTTCAGGTCTCCGAGGCACAAGGGAATGTCCAAGCCCTGCAAACTGCCAGAGGCTGATCCCTGTTTCCTGAGAAAGTTAGAAAAACTTGGACACTTTGGGCTTGAAGGAGACAAATGAGGTGGGGCTTTAACAAAAAGTTAATCCCAAGCAGTATTTCAAGTGATACCATGCCAGCAGGATAAAGTGGCATAGAAACCAAGTGCCCGTTTGCAATCATGAAAGGAGATGCCAAGGATTTTCCTCATCTAAGCTGGTTAGTGTGATCTTCATCTTTCCCAGCTATGTTACACTGGACACCAGTGGATAAATATTGTTATAACAAAGTAAACAATCCATGCTCTATAGGCACAGGGATCTCCAGTCCAGGCTATGGAATCTAGGGTAACTCCAGCTCACCAAAGGCTAAACTGGATTGTGCTGAGAGATAGTGGGCTATTTAATTTCCCCAACCTCTACTTCCCCTGTTCAGTGAACTCTTGCCTAGACTTCAGCCGTGTGCCAAGATGGTCCACAAGAACTAGGGACTCCCTAACTGAGCAACAAAGCTATTTCTAGTAGTGAATGCCTCCCTTAGAAAGCTTAGCATCAAATGCAGAATTGGTTAATTACACAGTACATCAGAAACCTCATTAGAACACATTACCTTAGTGACAGAGTCATTCACATTAAAGGTGGGAACTTTGAGTTCTTTGTTCTTGTGCATCTTACAGAGGTTGTGGACTCCAGTTGTAGTCTCTTCAGAGATTCCCTTGATATCTGCAGGATCAGTAGGCATCAATCACACCTATTTCCACTTACGCATGTCATGGTCAAATAAACAATGATGAACTATAGTTATGAGGAGACACTTTGGGCAGAGCGAGAGAGACTTGTTCTGGAACAAGGTAGCTGTGAGTGCAGTAATTAGGAGCAGGGTAGCTATATCATTGGGTAATATTCTATACTTTAATTATTTCACTCCTGGGACTCAGCTTGAGTAGAACCGAGCCGTGAAGTCTAGATTTCCTCAGAGGGCGGTGGGTACCAGCACCTCCAAGAATTGCAGGAACAGAACAAAGTAACCAATAGAGTTCATGTGAATGAAGGGGACAAGACATTACATCCCATAACTGCACCAGTGAGCACACACTGCAGCTGAGACAATGGACATGACTCGTGGCGTGAACAATTTTCAGGTGCATGGTGCAGGAGGGAGGGCTTCAGATTCTTGGGACATTGGGACCAGTTCTGGGCAGGAGGCACCTATTCAAAAGGGACGGGTTGCACCTCAACAGGACTGGGACCATTGTCCTCACGGGGAGGTTCACTAGTGTGGTTGGGGAGGGTTTAAACTAAATTGGCAGGGGGGTGGGCACCAGCATATAGAAGTAGAAAAGAGGAATAAGGTGCATAAAGGAGGGAGTGTTGGATTGTACTAGAGAAGGAAATAGTACCATATTAGATAGGAGCAGACCAAGAAGGACTACGAGGAATACAAAGACAGGTTTGGAATGCATGTATGTAAACGCACAAAGTATGGTGAATAAGGTTGGTGAGCTACAAGCACAATTAGCAGTGTGGGAATATGATGTAATGGCAATAACAGAAACATGGCTTAAAAATGGTGAGGACTGGGTGCTTAATATTCAGATACAAGGTTCAGAAAAGATAGGGAAGGACAGAATCCATTTGGTTAGAGTGGAGAAGCAAAAAGGGTATGATCACGCTATTGGGGTATTCTATAGGCCTCCAAATAGAGAGAGAGAGATAGAGGAGCAGATCTGCAGGGAAGTCACAGGTGTGCAAGAACTGGAGTGATGACATTGGGGGACTTTAAATACTCAAACATCGATTGGGATAATGTTAGAGTAAAGGGAAAGGAGGGGGAGGAATTTCTGAAATGTGTTCAGGAGAACTTCCTTGACCAGTATGTTCTTGGCCCAACTAGGAAGGAGGCATTGCTGGATCTGGTGCTGGGGAATGAGGTGGACTAAGTGTCTGTGGGAGAACACTCGGGCAAGAGTGATCATCGTATCATAAGGTTTAGATTAGTAATGGAGAAGAGCAAGGAACAACCTAAAGTAGAACTTCTAAATTGGAATAAGGCTAACTTCAATGGGATGAGGGGATCTAGCCAGGGTAAAATGGAACCAAAGATTGACAGAAAACTAACGGAACAATGGGTGATCTTTGAGGAGGAGATGTTTCAGGTGCAGGCTAGGTACATTCCAACAAGAGGGAAAGGTAGGGGAACCAAAGCCAGGGCACCTGGGATGACAAGGAGATAGAAAACATGAAAAAAAGTGTATGATGAAAGTCAGGTGAATCCTTCAAGTGAGAACCATGCCAAATACAGTAACTTGAAGGGGGAAGTGAAGAGGAAATAAGACTGGCAAAGAGAATGAGAATAGAATGGCAGTTGACATAAAAGGGAACCCAAAAATCTTCTACCAGCATGTAAATAGTAAGTGGGTAGTAAGAGGTGGGGTGGGGCCTATTGGGGACAAAGGAGGTGATTTATGCTTAGAGGAGCAGGGCAAGGCTAGAATACCTAATAAGTACTTTGTATCAGTGTTGGTAGAGGTAATGGATGGGGTGAAAATTGATAGGCAGGATGTACTGGAAAGGCCGGATATGCTTAGAATGGATAAGTCTCCTGGTCTGTATAGCTTGCACCCCAGGTTGCTAAGGGAAGTGGGGGTGGAGATAGCAGAAGGGCTTGCCATAATCTTCCAATCTTCCCTCGATGCGGGGGAGGTGCCCAAGAATTGGAAAGTGGCAAATGTGACACCCTTGCTCAAGGGTGCAAAGACAATCCCAGTAATTACAGGTCGGTCAGTTTAGCATCAGTGGTGGGTAAGGTTTTAGAAACAATAATCAGGGAAAAATTGAACAGGCACTTGGCAAGGTTTAAGTTAATTAAGGAGAGCAACACGGATTTGTAAAAGGCAGATTGCATTTGACTAATCTAACTGAATTTTTTGATGAAATAACAGAGAAGGTTGATGAAGGGAATGCAGTGGATGTTGTCTATATGGATTTTAAGAAAGCGTTTGACAAAGTACCACATAAAAGGCTGGTTAACAAAATTGAGGCTCATGGAATAGGAGGGTCAGTGTCAGCTTGGATAAGAAATTGGCTTAAGGACAGAAAACAGCACGTCATGGGACATTGGTTGTTTTTCAGACTAGAGGATGGTAGACAGTGGTGTTCCACGGGTCAGTGCTGGACCATTGCTTTTTTGATGTATATAAATGACTTGGATATTGGAATACAGAGTAAAATTTCAAAATTTGCTGACAATACCAAACTTGGAGGTGTGGCAAACAGTGAGGATACCAATCGACGGCAACAGGACATAGAAAGGCTAGCAGAATGGGCAGATGGAATTTAATACAGAAGTGTGAGGTGATGCATTTTGGCAGAAGGAATAGGGCGAGGCAATATAGAATTAATGGCACAGTTCTAAAGAGTGTGTAGGGACAGAGAGACCTGGGGGTTCATGTGAATTGATCTTTGACGGTGGCAGGACATATTGAGTGTAGTTAGCAAAGCATATGGGATCTTGGGCTTCATAAATAGAGGTAGATTACAAAAGCAGGGAAGTTATGCTGAACCTTTATAAAGTTCTGGTTAGGCCACAACTAGAGTATTGCGTCCAGTTCTGGTCACCAAACTTTAGGAAGGAGGTGAAGGTCCTTGAGAGGGTGCAGAGGAGATTTACCAGAATGGTTCCAGGGATGAGGGATTTTAGCTACAAGGTTAGGTTGGAGAAACTGGAGTTGTTCTCCTTGGAGCAAAAAGAGGTAGAGGGGTGATTTTATAGGTGTTCAAGATTATGATGGTTTGGATAAGGTAGAGAGAAAAGTTGTTCCCATTAGCTGATGGTACAAGAACTAGGGGACACAGATTTAAGGTTTTGGGCAAGAGATACGGGGGGGGGGGGGGGGGGGATGCAAGGAAGAACGTTTTTACGCAGCGAGTGGTGATGACCTGGAACTCGCTGCCGACGAGGGTGGTGGAAGCGGCGACGATCAATGATTTCAAAAAGGAAATTGGATAGGCACTTGAGGGAAATAAACTTGCAGGGCTACGGGAGAATGAGACTGACTGGATTGCTCTAGAGAGCCGGCATGGACTAGATGGGCTGAATGGCCTCCTTCTGTGTCGCAATGACTGTGGCAAGCAGGAACTCACAAGCAATAGCGTGAACACAGCAACATATAGTCGTGCATGTCCTGCAGCTCTGTCCCTCTGTCAGTACTTCCTGATACTCCACAGCTCAACAGTGCTAACACAATCAAAATCGTTCAGTGTGAGCAACATTTCAGACATGCAGGACACCAGTCAGCATCCACATAAATCATAAAAGCATACAAGAGCCATTAGGGCAGGAATTTAATGGCAGGGCCCAGAGCAATTAGAAATCTTGCTGCTTTAGACATTATCTGAACCCCTCAATTAAATAAGTGCCCTGCCATCACTGCTTGGTACCCGTTACTCTCCAAGTAACCCAGTAATAACAGCACTTGCTAATGTCCAGGGCCCCACCCCCACCCAGAGTTATCCTTCCTGTCCCGCTGGGGACAGCATTACTGAACTGTTCCTGTATCGTACACCCAGTACACCCAGTTTCTTCATCGTTCAGCTAAAAGCAGTTTGAGGAAACATCTTGATTTTCCAAACTGCTCTCATTTACACTGCAGTGTCTATTTGGAGACTGCAGTGAAACCAGAACTGTGCCTACACAAAAATCCTTAAGGAGTTGTCCTTAGAGTTTTCTCAACAGGCTGTATATCTTTGCCAATGTTGTGAGGACTGCCCACTCCCAGTACTTTGCCCCTGGAGACATGTGCATTGCCTCATTTACATTACATCACCTTCAAGACCCTCATCTTGTAAAAAAAAAAAAAAAAAGTGGGGTATTAAGACCAAATGGACACAAAACATAGGACATGACCCAAAGCAACATTTGTCACCCAAGACAATGGAAGAGGATAGTCACCTTGTAGGAGTTTAGGATGCTTATTGTGAACCAGGTTTGTAAGGTCTCCACCATCATCCAAAATCATATTGAGGGATTTTCCATCACGGAAATACAGCGTCTGCTCAATGCACCAGATGTATTCCTCATCTGTCTCCCCCTTCCAAGCGTACACTGCAAATAAAACAACCGTTCTTGACATGAAGCAATATGCCCAAATAATGAAACTCCATGCACACTCACTTGTTAAATCTACTTGCAGTTTAAAGTACACTTTCCATTACTTTCCACCCCCACTTGTTCCATTTAAAAAAAGGCTGCAATTACTGTTGCACTATCACACCCAGCTACATTGCAATTGTGCATTGATGCACTTTTCACATTGCATGGCACAGACGTTGCAGTGTAACTCAGTGAAGTCAGTGACGTGAAAACCAGTTGCATTTTATCAAGCAAAACAAGACTATCGTTAGAGGGGAGACACGCACAGCAACTAATTGCCCACAACTTCATAAGTGCCATTTTAACATTTTTATTGCCACTTAAACTGCTAGCTTTGACATTTTGATGCAAATGAGCAGATTTCTGCAGATGTGTACAGGATGTCCATGCAAAATTCTGCTAGTGAGCAGATGTGTGTAGAGCTAGCAGTTCACTCAGTGCTGTTGACTCGATCAGTTTAAGCAGGTGCCAGTAGCAATCTGCAATAACTTGAAGCAAACAAATCAAGTTTCAATCACAAAGTGAAAAACTGGAACAGTGGATTGAAAAGGTTAAACTGTATTGATAGGTGCAGGAGTTTAAATTTGTGAAAGGATTTGAATATATTTAGCAGATGATCATCTCCACCGGTAGATAACAAGGGCATAAGTCTAGTACTAGTAAGAAAGCATAATGATGGGGTAAGAAGGAATTTGTTTTAACAAAGGATTATAAAATGGAATGCCTTTGCACAAGTAACTATTGAAGCTAAGTCAACAGTGACATTTAAAACAACTGGTTAAGCAGTTGGGGAAAGACTTTAAAAATTAATGGGAGAGAGCAGGGAAATGGTAACATAGAAGATAGGAGCAGGAGTAGCCATTCGGCCCCTCGAGCCTGCTCCGCCATTCAATGAGATCATGGCTGATCATCCAAACTCAGTACCCTGTCCCTGACTTTTCCCCATATCCCTTTAGCCTTAAGAAATATATCTAACTCCTCCTTGAATATATTTAATGAATTGGCCTCAACTGCCTTCTGTGGTAGAGAATTCCACAGGTTCACCACTCTCTGGGTGAAGCAATTCCTCAATAGGTAGTTCTGGTCCCAATTGGTCCTGCTATTTCAATTACTACCTCTGGACTTTGATTAAACAAACTATAAAAGGGCTTGTGTCTAGCATGTCACATTTATACATACAAAATCTGTTACAATTGCACCGGAGTGGCTCAAATTTCAGAACAGCAACAAATCACAATTGAACAGTTAGGGATTCTACAATAGATCAAACTGTGCCTCTCTCCAATGACAGGAACCAGAGATTCACGAGCAGCAACCAATCTAGTCACACTTCAAGTCTGTACCACTACTTCCATAAGCATTAATAATGGTATTTTTTCAAGTAACTAATTCCCAGTTTGTGACAGAATTCCACATTCTAAGCACCGTGTAAAAAAAAGGTACAACCTCCCTTCAATATCTGGTGATTGTCATAATTTATTCCCTAGTCACTATCTTGCTGACCAGCAGAAACAATCCATCACTACTTAATTTACCATAACCCTTCATAACCTTGGACAGCCTTCATCAGGTCATCTCTCAACCATCACAACTCTAATGAATAGTCCCTAAATTCTAGTCTCAAGTTTAAACCGTCGCCCTGGTAATATCCCAATGAATCTATACTGCATCATTTCCATTGCTTTGATATCCTTGCTAGAATGCATGGAAGGAATCAGAGTAGCAATGGTAGAATTCTAATTTTGAAGTATTAGCTTAAAGTAAGGAGGGCAATGGTAGAATGCAAACATGGGTTAATAAATTTTGGGTAATGGTGATGCTGGAGCGAGTTTCGAGGATGCTGATGTTGGGGTCCTCACACTCCGCTGGCAACAATGGAGTGATGGCCAATATCTGGAGCACCTCCGGCCTGACCATCTAGGCACAGGGTCAGGGGGCGAAACCTAGCACAGAAATGGTTGCAGCCCAATTTCTAGGCCTACTTATTGTATTTCCTAAATAATCCCAAAAATCTGTGTGTAATCGTGGATTAACACTGCTCCTCCATTTTGTCCTACTCTATCCTCCGGAATATTATGTAACCAGGAATGTTCAGCATCTGGTCATGACTTGTAAGGGCATCAAGGGATACGGCAATAAGGCCGATGAATGGAATTGAGGTAGATGATCAGCCATGATCTCATTGAATGGCGGAGCAGGCTCGAAGGGCCAAATGGCCTACTCCTGCTCCTATTTCTTATGTTCTTATGATCACATTGCTGTTTGTGGGAGCTTGCTGCCATGTTTCCTACATTACAACAGTGACCACACTTCAAAAAGTACTTCATTGTCTGTAAAGCGCTTTGGGATGTTTGAGGTTGTGCAAGTCTTCCTTTTACTAGAGGTGTTCAAAATTATGAAGCGTTTCACAGAATCACAGAAACCCCACAGTGCAGATAGAGGCCATTTCGGCCCATCGAGCCTGCACCGACAGATATCCCACCCGATCCCCGTAACCCCTACACCAACACATATCCCACCCTATCCCTGTAACCCCACGTATTTAATCCCCCTAACACTAAGGGTCAATTTATCATAGCCAATCAACCTAACCCGCACATCTTTGGACTGTGGGAGGAAACCGGAGCACCCGGAGAAAACCCACGCTAACACGGGGAGAATGTGCAAATTCCACACAGACAGTCGCCCGAGGCTGGATTCGAACCCGGGTCTCTGGCGCTGTGAGGCAACAGTGCTAACCACTATGCCACCGTGCTGCCCATCACCAGTCTGTGCTCAGTTAGCTAATCTCAGCTGGGGCAGCAGGTGGGGGACTAGAATTAGCATCAGCACTCCTGGATTAAGGGAGAGAGAAAATGGACAGGTTTCCATTTCTGGTCACTTTCCAGTGACCCCTACTTGAAATCGTGCATATGTGGATGCAGACAGGATCAGGCTCAGCTGTGGTGTCCTCTATGGTGGAACGTCAAGTATCAGACATGATACCTGAGGGAGTGGAGTGCTATTGGCAATATGGAACATAGGAAACAGAGGAACATATTAACAGGAGTAGGCCATTCAGCCCTCAAGCCTCTTCCACCATTCAATTAGATCATGGCTGGGCTGCACCTCAATTCCATTTATCCATCTTTGCTCCCTTGATGCTCTTACCGAACAAAAATCTATCTGAAAATTTCAATTGACTAAGCATCCACAGCTTTTGGGGGTACAGATGTGTGAAAAACTCATCCCTGATTTCACTCTTAAATGGCCTAACTCTAATTTTAAGATTTAAAAATTGAAACGTGAACTCTGTTTCTCTCTCCACAGGTGCCGCATGGCTTGCTGAGTATTTCCAGCATTTTCTGTTTTTATTTCAGATTTCCAGCATCCTCTGTATTTTGTTTCTCTAATTTGAAGATTGCACCCTCTTATTCTGGACTCCCCCACCAGAGGAAGTCGTTTCTCTGTATCTACCCTGTCAAATACCTTAATCACTTTAAACACCTCGATTAGATCATCCAACAACCTTCTAAACTCAAGAGAATTAAATCAAATTTATGCAACCTGTCCTCATAATTTAACCCTTTAAGACCTGGTATAATTCTGCTGAATCTGCACTGTACCCTTTCCAAGGCCAATATATTTTTTTTCTACCTGTGCCCTAACTTTTAGGGATATGTGTATGAACACCTAAATCCCTTTGCTCTGCCACAGCTCCTGGTCTCCCAGTGTGAAGAAAATAGTCTGATTTTGTCTTTCTCGAATCCAAAGTATGACCTCACTTCCCCACATTGAACGTCATCTGCCAGTTTTGTCAACTCAGTCTGTTTATGTCCCATCTACACAACTTACTGCACCTTCTAACTTAGTGTCATCTATAAAATTAATATGCAACTCTCTATTCCTTCATCAAAGTCATTAATGTATGTGTTGAATAGCTGAGGCCCTTGTACAGATCCCTGAGAAACACCAGTTGTCACATCCCCCCAATCAGAGAATATTCCCTTTATTCCTACTCTGTCTCCTACCTCCCAAACAGTTACCATAACACAAGGTTACTTCGAATTCTGTGTGCTTTCATTTTTGCTAATAATCTCGTGTGTATTCTTATCAAATGCCTTCTGAAAGTCCATATAAAGAACATCCATATGCACTCCCCCATCCACCATACTAGTGGCCTCATCAAAAAATTCAACTAGATTAGTCAGACTTGACCTTTGCTTCACAAAACCATACCAACTCTCTTTGATCAATTGATGTCTGTCCAAGTGCTCAGTCACTCTATTCTGAGCATATACCTGATGTTTTGCTCACATTTTTTTGACTCACTGTGTGGATTCTCCCCGTCCACCTCCCTAACTACTTTAAATCATTCCGTAAGAGTTAATAAGGCGAACCAATTTGCAGTAGCAGAAGGGTCAGGAACCAGAAGAGAGATTTAATGTATAATTGGTGGAAGAACCAAAGGCGACGAGGAAACTTTTTTTTTAAAAAAAAGCTAGTTGTGATCTGGAATTTTTTTAAAGATTCGTTCCTGGTATGTGGGTGTCGCTGGCAAGGCCAATATTTATTGCCCATCCCTAATTGCCCTTGAGGTGGTGGTGAGCTGCCTTCTTGAACCGCTGCAGTCCGTGTGGTGAAGGTACTCCACAGTGCTGTTAGGGAGTGTGTTCCAGGATTTTGACTCAGCAACGATGAAGGAACAGCGATATTGTTCCAAGTCTGGATGGTGTGTGACTTGGAGATGGTGGTGTTCCCATGTGCCTGCTGCCCTTGTCCTTCTAGGTTGAAGAGGTCGCGGGTTTGGGAGGTGCTGCCGAAGAAGCCTTGGCGAGTTGCTGCAGTGCATCTTGTAGATGGTACACACTGCAGCCACAGTGCACTGGTGGAGGGAGTGAATGTTTAAAGGTGGTGGATGGGGTGCCAATCAAGTGGGCTGCTTTGTCCTGGATGGTGTTGAGCTTCTTGTGTTGTTGGAACTGCACTCATCCAGGCAAGTGGAGAGTATTCCATCACACTCTTGACTTGTGCCTTGTAGATGGTGGAAAGGCTTTGGGGAAATCAGGAGGCGAGACACTCGCTGCAGAATACCCAGCCTCTGACCTGCTCTTCTAGCCACAGTATGTGTGACTGGTCCAGTTACGTTCCTGGTCAATGGCAACAACTGCACCACCCCCCCCCCCCCACCACCAAGAGTGTTGATGGTGGGGGATTTGGCTATGGTAATGCTGTTGAATGTCCAAGGGGCGGTGGTTAGACTCTCTCTTGTTGGAGCCAGTCATTGCCTGGTACTTGTGTGGCGAAAATGTTACTTGTCACTCGTCAGCCCAAGCCTGAACGTCGTCCAGGTCTTGCTGCATACGGGCATGGACTGCTTCATTATCTGAGGAGTTGTGAATGGAACTGAACACTGCAATCATTAGCGAACATCCCCATGTCTGACCTTATGATGGAGGGAAGGTCATTGATGAAGCAGTCGAAGATGGTTGGGCCTAGGACACTGCCCTGAGGAACTCTTGCAGCAATGTCCTGGGGCTGTGATGATTGGCCTCCAACAACCACAACCATCTTCCTTCCTTTGTGCTAGGTATGACTCCAGCTAGGAGAGTTTTCCCAATTCCCATTAACTTCAATTTTACTAGGGCTCCTTGATGCCACTCTGTTGAATGCTGCCTTGTGGACAGGACATATCTGGGCAGTTTTCCACATTGTCAGGTAGCTGCCAGTATTGTAGCTGTACTGGAACAGCTTGGACAGAGGCACGGCTAGTTCTGGAGCACAAGTCTTCAGTACGACAGCCAGGATGTTGTCAGGGCCCATAGCCGTTGCTGTATCTAGAGTGTTCGACTGTTTCTTGCTATCACATGGAATGAATCGAATTCGCTGAAGACCGGCATCTGTGATGGTGAGGACCTCAAGGAGGAGGCAGAGATGGATCATCCACTCAGCACTTTCTTCACCGAGGGTGGTGAATCTTTGGAATTCTCTACCCCAGAGGGCTGTGGAGTCTCAGTCATTGAGAATATTCAAGACATAGATCAATAGATTTTTGAATATAAAAGGGAATCAAGGGATATGGGGATAGTTCAGGAAAGTGGAGATGAGGTAGAAGATCAGCCATGATCTTATTGAATGGCAGAGCAGGCTTGAAGGGTCAAATGGCCAACTCCTGCTCCCAGTTCTTATGTTCTTCTGGCTGGAATGCACTGCCTGAATGGGTAGTGGTGGAAGCAGATTTTAATAGTAACTTTCAAAAGGGAACTGGATATATATTTCAAAAGGAAAAATTTACAAGGCTATGGGGGAAGAGCAGGGGAGTGGGACTAATTGGATAACTCTTTCAAAGTGCCAGCACAGGCACGATGGGCTGAATGGCTTCCTTCTGTGCTGTATCATTCTATCATTGTGGTTGCACATGAGCTGAAGATTAATGGATTAGAAACCCTTGCAGTTAACAAAGGCTGCTGGCTGGTTGGGGATGTCCTGATGGCTACTTGTGTGCAGTCTATGGCACCCCGCAGTCGCTGTATGAATGCACATGTATAAGTGGCTGAGAGCTACGTAGTCACCCCACAGCTAAGGAGTGTGCAAGCAGAGAGGGAATGGGTGAATGCCAGACAGAAAAGGAGGACCAGGCAGGTAGTGCAGGAGTCCCAAGTGCATCTCACTCCAACCAGTATTCTGCTCTGAGTACTGGTGAGGGCGATGGTTCCTCTGCAGAGTACAGTCAGAGCCAAGTCCGCGGCACCACGGGTGGCTCAGCTGTACGGCGGGGTGGGAGAGCATTCGATAGTTAGGGGAGCAGACAGGCATTTCTGCAGTCACAGACATGACTCCAGGATGATATGTTGCCTCCCTAGTGACAGGGTTAGGGATGTCACCGAGCAGCTGCAGAACATTGAGGGGGGGGGGGGGGGGGGGGGGGGGGGGAGGGTGAACAGCCAGAGGTCATGGTCCATATCAGTATGAATGCCATAGGTCGAAAGAGGGATGAGGTCCTGCAGACAGATTTTAGCGAGCTAGGAAAGATTAAAAAACAGGACCTCAAAAGGTAGTAATCTCCAGATTACTCCCAGTGCCACACTCGAGTGAATATAGAAATAGGAGGATGGAGTGGATGAATGCATGGCTGAAGAGATGGTGCAGGAGGGAGGACTTCAGATTCCTGAGGCATTGGGACCGGTTCTGGGAGAGGTGGGACCTGTATAGGCCGGACGGGTTGCACCTCAACAGGGCCGGATCCAATATCCTCGCAGGGAGGTTTGTTAGTGCTGTTGGGGAGGGTTTAAAATAATTTGGCAGGGGGGTAGGCACTAGGATGTAGCATTAGAAAGGAGAAATAAAGTGCTCAAAGGATTGGGAGGCAGAGAGCACTAAAGTAAGAAATAGTAAGTTATTGGGTGGGGGCAGGGGTCAGACTAAGAATACAGGATGGTCCAAGATGGGTTTACAGTGTATGTACGTGAACGCACGAGGCGTAGTAAACAAGGTAAGTGAGCTGCAGGCACAAATAGCCACATGGGAATATGATGTGACAATAACTGAGACCTGGCTCAAAAAGGGGCAGGATTGGGTATTAAATATTCCTGGTTATAAGGTGTTCAGGAAAGATAGGAGGTGGTGGTGTGGCAGTATTCATCAAGGAGAATGTTAGTGCTGCAGAGGGAGGATGTCCTGGAGGGGCCAAGTACAGAATCTATATGGCTAGAGTTAAGAAATAGTAGAGGTACCTTTACACTACTAGGTGTATTCTATAGACCACCAAATAGTGGTAAAGATATGGAGGAGCAAATTTGCAGAGAAATTAGAGGTGCAAGAGCTACAGAGTAGTAATAATGGGGGACTTCAACTATCCTAATATGGACTGGGATCATAATAGTGTTAAGAGCAGAGAAGGGGAAGAATTTCTGAAGTGTGTTCAGGAGAACTTTCTTGATCAGTATGTTTCCAGCTCGACGAGGGAGGAGGCATTGCTGGATCTGGTTCTGGGGAATGAGGCAGGTCAAGTGGAGCAAGTGTCAGTAGGTGAACATTTAGGGAACAGTGATCATAATATCATACAGTTTAGATTAGCTATGGAAAAGGACAGGGAGCAACCTAGAGTAAAAATGTTTAACTGGGGGGGAAGGCCAATTTCAGTGGGATGAGAACAGATCTGGCCCGGGTAAACTGGAATCAAAGCTTGTCAGGCAAAACTGTAGTGGGACAATGGGCTGCCTTTAAAGAGGAAATAGTTTGGGTACAGTCGAGGTACATTCCCACAAAGGAGAAAGGCAGGGCAACTAAAATCAGAGCTCCCTGGATGATGAAACAGAGAATATGAAGCAGAAAAAGAAGCGCGTATGACATGTCAGGTTGCAAATACATCTGAGAATCAGGCTATATATAGAAAGGTCAGAAGAGAAGTGAAAAAGAAAATAAGTGGGGCAAAGAGGATATGAAAATAGAATGGCAGCCAACATAAAAGGTAATCCAAAAGTCTTCTATAGTAAAAGGGTAGTAAGAGGAGGGGTGGGGCCGATTAGGGACCAAAAAGGAGACCTATGCATGGAGGCAGAGGGTATGGCTGAGGTACTAAGAGTACTTTGCATCTGTCTTCAAGTAAGAGGATGCTGCCATAGACATAGTAGAGGTGGAAGTGGAGACACTTGATAGTATAAAAATTGATGCATTAGAAAGGCTGGCTGTACTTAAAGTAGATCAATCACCAGGAGCAGATGGGATGCATCCTAGGATGCTGAGGGAATTGAGGGTGGAAATCGCAGGGGGTACTGGCCATAATATTCCAATTCTCCATAGATACGGGGGGTGGTGCCAGAGGACTGGAGAATTGCAAATGTTACACCATTGTTCAAAAAAGGGTGTAAAGATAAACCCAGCAACTACAGGTCAGTCAGTTTAACCTCAGTAGTGGGGAAGCTTTTAGAAACAATAATCAGGGACAAAATTAACAGTCACTTGGATAGGGGTGGATTAATTAAGGAAAGCTAGCACGGATTTGTTAAAGGCAAATTGTGTTTAACCAACTTGATCGAGTTTTTTGATGAGGTAACAGAGGGTTGATGAGGGCAATGCGGTTGACGTAGTGTGCATGGATTTCCAAAAGGTGTTTGACAAAGTGCCACATAATAGGCTTGCCAGCAAAATTGAAGCCCATGGAATAAAAGGGACAGTGGCAGCCTGGATCCAAAATTGGCTAAGTGACAAGAAACAGTAGTGGTGAACAGTTTTCAGACATGGAGGCCAGTATACAGTGGTGTTCCCCAGGGGTCGGTTCTAGGACCACTGCTTTTCTTGATATATATTAATGACATGACGTGGGTGTACAGGGCACAATTTCAAAATTTGCAGATGTTACAAAACTTGGAAGCATAGTTAACAGTGAGGAGGAGAGTGATAGACTTCAGGAAGACAAACAGGCTGGTGAGATGGGCAGACACGGGGCAGATGAAATTTAACACAAAAGTGTGAAGTGATGCATTTTGGTAGAAAGAATGAGGAGGACATATAACAACAAGTATTTATATAGCACCTTTAACATAGTAAAACACCCCAAGACACCTCACAGGAGTATTAAAAGACAAAGTTTGACACTGAGCCACACAAGGAGAAATTAGGGCAGGTGACCAAAAGCTTGGTCAAAGAGGTAGGTTTTAAGGAGCATCTTAAAGGAGGAGAGAGAGGTAGCGGGGTTTAGGCAGGGAATTCCAGAGCTTGGGGCTGAGGCAACAGAAGGCATGGCCACCAATGGTTGAGCGATTATAATCAGGGATGCTCAAGAGGGCAAAATTAGAGCACAGATATCTAGTGGGGGTTGTGGGGCTGAAGGAGATTAGAGATAGGGAGGGGCGAGGCCATGGAGGGATTTGAAAAAAAGGATGAGAATTTTGAAATCGAGGCACTGCTTAACCAGGAGCCAATGTAGGTCAGCGAACACAGGGGTGATGGGTGAACGGGACTTGGAGAGAGTTAGGACACGGGCAGCCAAGTTTTGGATGACCTCAAGTTTACGTAGGGTAGAATGTGGGAGGCCAGCCAGGAGTGCGATGGAATAGTCAAGTCTTGAGGTAACAAAGGCATGGGTGAGGGTTTCAGCAGCAGGTAAGGTGAGGCAAGGGCGGAGACGGGTGATGTTAGAGGTGGAAGTAGGCGGTCTTTGTTATGCTGTGGATGTGGTCGGAAGCTCATTTCAGGGTCATATTGGATGTGGTCGGAAGCTCATTTCAGGGTCAAATATGACACCAAGGTTGCGAAGAGTGTGGTTCAGCCTCAGACAGAAACATAGAAGATAGGAGCAGGAGTAGGCCATTCGGCCCTTCGAGCCTGCTCCGCCATTCAACGAGATCATGGCTGATCATCCAAACCCTAGCACCCGGTCCCTACACCGACAGCCATCCCACCCAAGCCCTATCCCAGTAACCCCACGTATTTAATCCCCCCTAACACTAAGGGCCAATTTTTTTTAATCATGACCAATCAACCTAACCCGCACATCTTTGGACTGTGGGAGGAAACCCACGCAAACACGGGGAGAATGTGCAAACTCCACACAGACAGTCACCCGAGGCCGGATTTGAACCCGGGTCCCTGGCGCTGTGAGGCAACAGTGCGAACCACTATGCCACCGTATATTAGGGAGAGGGATGGAGTCAGTAGCTAGGGAATGGAGTTTGTGGCAGGGACTGAAAACAATGGCTTCGGTCTTCCCAACATTACGGAGAAAACTTCAGCTCATCCAGAGCTATATAAACTAAATGGTACAATCCTAAAGGGGGTGCACAAATAGAGACACCTGGGGGTATGTGTGCATAAATCATTGAAGGTGGCAGGGCAGGTTGAGAAAGCAGTCAAAAAGGCTTACGGGATCCTGGGCTTCATAAAGAGAGGTATAGAGTACAAAAGTGCAGAAATTATGAAGAACCTGTATAAAACACTGGTTCGGCCCCAACTGGAGTATTGTGTCCAATTCTGGGCACCACACTTTAGGAAGGATGTGAAGGCCTTAGAGAGGGTGCAGAAAAGATTTGCGAGAATGATTCCAGGAATGAGGGACTTCAGTTACGTTGATAGACTGGAGAAGCTGGGGTTGTTCTCCTTGGAGCAGAGAAGATTGTAGAGGTGTTCAAAATCATGAGGGGGCTGGACAGAGTAGAGAGAGAGAAACTGTTCCCATTGGCAGAAGGGTCAAGAACCAGAGGACACAGGTTTAAGGTGATTGGCAAAAGAACCAAAGGCATCATAAGAAAAACTTTTTTACACAGCGAGTGGTTAAGATCTGGAATGCACTGCCTGAAAGGGTGGTGGAAGCAGACTCAATCTTATCTTTCAAAAGGGAGTTGGATAAGTATCTGAAGGGCATAAGATTGCAGGGCTATGGGGAAAGGGCAGGGAGTGGGACTAGCTGAAGTGCTCTCAGAGAGCCGGCATGGGCTCAACAGGCCGAATGGCCTTCTTCTGTGCTGTAACCACTCTACGATTCTAAGTTTAGACAGCCAAAATTTTCCAAGTTTAAAGCAACAATGTCACATACCAATTATGCTTTAATGAGGTCCTAGTGATAGTGACAACAGTGTTCCATTTGTTAGTTTGTGCACATTATGGGAGGTGCAATCATCTCATTATACTGACCAGGAATGCCGGATTTGGCAATTGCTGCAGCTGCATGATCCTGAGTAGAGAAAATATTGCAGCTGGACCACTGAACCTGAAATGAGATCAAAGCCTTGGTTACAACGATAACATGAACTTCAACCTGGACTAGGCAACAGCACATGACAAAGGGGAAAAAACTGCAACTGAACATCCATTCACCAAGGCAAGATTCAGAAGGTGCTTATAATGAAATACCTCAAAGTGTAAATCCTTCAATTTTCCCAAAACTGACATTCCCCACCTTGAGCAAAAAAATAAATCTAATTAAAACGATAAATGGAAGGCACACAATGCTTACGCACCCTAATGACTAAATTATTTGTTTTCAAAAGTTGGTTCTGAAACATTCAAGGACACAAGCCGTGTCCTGGGTAACTGCCAGTTTGTGCAATGTTAGTTGTCAAATTGATTACAGACCCATGTGAAACCAACACGTGCTCACATTTACATTGGCAAAAATATCACAAAGGAGGGTTAAGCAAGAGACCCAATTCTGTTCAGGGAAGGGATCAAGAACATATGCAGATAGGGATAAATGCACTTGTTTGCCATACATCTTCCTTTGCTAGCTTCCCTCTCCTCAGCACCATCCACCCTCAACCCTTGTCCTTGTCCTTGCTACCTACACCATTTCCAAGCTCTTTCCTTCCCAAACTTCTTGAATATGTTGTCATTCCCAGATCCGTGCCCATCTCTCCTGCAACTCCCTGTATGAATCTCACCAATCAGGTTTCTACTACCACAGCATCAAAACAGCCCTAAACAAAGTCACAGAAGCCATGCTCCGACCAGTGCATTATTCTTCCTCGCTCACTCAGCAGCCTTCTACATGACAAACCCTTAAGCAAACACCCCATCTCCATTCTCCAGCTCAGTTAGGCCCAGTCTTGTTAGGTTAGACTTGGCCAAGGGTCTCCAGCAAAGAATCCTCGCACCATCACCTCGAGTCGCCTTGAGCTCTTCAGCTTCCTCAGGTACATTCTGTCCCTGGATAACATCATTGACTGACATGGGAGTCGGATTCCAGCTCTACCTCCACCTTTCTCAACCATTCCCCTACCTCTGAGCTGTCAGAGTGCTAGTCCAGCATCCAGTCTTGGAAGAACTGTAATTTCCTTCAGCTAAATATAGGGAAGACTGAAGCCATCACGTTCAAACCCTGCCATAAAATCCAACCCCGTCCCCGGCCACTGTCTCGAAAGCTCAGTGTCCGGTTTGATCCTGCACTGAACCTCCAACCCCTCTCCAGCACAAAGAATGTCTACTCCAACAGTGTCTGCCTCCATCCTTAACTCAGCCTAAAAGCCAACAAAAGACTCTCACCTCCCAATGTTCCCTAGCCAGCCTCGCATCCTCCATAAATGTCAGCTCATCCAAAACTCAGCAGCACTTATTCTACCCCGAAGCCCAGCCTTTGATCACCCACCAACCCTCCTCGCTAACTGACATTGGTTCCCAGCCTTCCCAACACCTCACTTAAAATTTTCATTTGTGTTTAAATTTCTTCATGGCGTTGCCCCACCCCATCTATTACATCCTCTAGCCCTACACCCCATCCCCACTTCAAACAACCCCTCCCATCACAGGTATCCCCCCACTTCCAGGGCTCCTCTTCACCCCACCACCCCCAAGTTCCCTTCACACGGGCTGCCTCGCATCCTTCTTCCTCTCCCCCCACCACCTCCCTTCACATGGGCGGGCTCCCTACCCCCGGCCCCTCCCTTCACACAGGCTCCCCACCACCCACACCTGGGGACCCGGCCGCCCCTGAATCCATGACCGATGACACAGCACAGGAAAGCTATAACTGCACATAGCCAGCCAGGGCTGGAGAGGACCATCCTGGTGCTTGGAGCCAATATTTTCATCCATTTCTTTACAAAGAACAGGAAAGGCTGGAGAAGACAATAGCACAGATCTGAAAGTCTTCATCCCAACAGAGATCAGCTCACTGGAGCCTTTCTGGCCTGCAAGGCCTTACACTCTAAGCCATTGAAGAACTGGGCTGGGATAAACCATTTGGTACAAAAAGTCCCACCCCCCCCCACATACGATTTATGCTGAGATTACCTCTGCCCCAAGTGCTACCAGGGTTTCAATCAGTACAGCAGTTTGGAGAGTCATGTGGAGGCAGCCTGCGATCCGAGCCCCTTTCAACGGCTTGGAATCACCGTGCATCTTCCTCATCATCATCAAGCCAGGCATCTCATTCTCTGCAATCTCAATCGCCTTCCGACCCCATTCGGCCAAACTGATGTCAGCTATAATGCAAAGAAACAAGATTCAAACATATACACAATGGTATTAAACACTGACTACAGACACAGGACATTAGAGTCTCTATAAAATCAAAAAACAGGCATCTAAAATTTCAGAAGCAGCAACACTGGGCTACAAACTGACAGGACTCGGTTACTGTCTCACACCAGATTCCTGACATCAGCCATGGTGCAGGAGGTGCCCAGCAGAGGCCGAGGAGGAAACATCCAATAGCTCAGTTAGCAAACTGCACTCTAAAGTTTAACTCAGACATAGGAGGCACCAGGTCAAATCCCTGGCCCCTGTGCCAATTAGTCTGCTCTCAGCTAGGGCAGAACAGAGACACCATAGGATTCCAACCCCGGCCAGCTGTGCGCATCCTGGCTAAAGGTGGGAGGCAAATTAGCCATGGCGCCTCTCCTCGTCACTATGCAATAATCCCTGCTGGAAGTCGCTGTTTGCACATGTTGGATGAAGCCAGAATCAGGTTCATCGGTAATGTCCTCCTTTGCAAATAGTGAGACAATACTCACCGTCTAGACCAACACCAAGAATAAACACTTGGGTGAATTATCAGAGGTTCAGTATTTTTTTCTTGGATGTGGGTGGCATTAGCAAGGCTACATGTATTTCCCATCTTTAAATGCCCTGAGAAGGTGGCAGTGAGCTGCCCCCTTGAACCGCTGCAGTCTTTCTTGTGATGGTGCTAGGTCGGGAATTCCAGGGTGTTGCAGTGTACCCCAGCAACAGTCGTGCCTTCAGGGTGGGGTTTGACTTTCACAACACTTGAGAATGTGAACCGCACAACCTTGCAGATTGGTGACTGATGCAGAGTTGGTGGAAGAGGGGAGAGGAGGAAAGCCTGTGATCCCCCTCCTGATTACGATCCAACAATCCCTACCAGAAAGTCTGTGAATGTACATTGGGTAAGAGTAGGATTGGGTCCAGCTGTGATTCCTTCAGTCAAACAGTTGCCAATACACATCGAAAATGGTCACTTAGGTAAAGTACAGAAAAGCTATCTGGGAATAAGCTGTGTGCACACAGGGTCTGCACTGACAAAAGGCAAGGGGTGAAGAAACACATCAAATTTTCCTGACCAAATATGCATTCTTTTGACCAGCTTATCTTGAATGGGATGGTCATTTTTACAACTCTCTCCAGTGCCCACGTACCACCACTTGTGAAAGGACTATTTAGCAACCACTGTTATCACAAACAAATTCTGCTGAGTGCCTTTTTTTGAACCACAAGTTATTGAACCTGGCCTGGGGGAGGGAGGAGAAGTGATGCAACTCCAGTTACAAAGTTACAAACAAGGTGACATTTTGGGAGAAGAAAAGTGGAGCTGCAACAATGTTTGCTGCTTCTGTATCACAACTAGAATTCCAAAACACTAAACAAAACTTCAACAAAACATTCAGCTTGATTGCAACAAGGCCGAAAGCAACGTGAGAGCTGGCACTATAACCTGGGTCTACTGCCTTCACTGGACAGCTGCTGTACAACTCACCCCTTAGAGGCACGGCAAAGCGACTGCACTGTCCTGTGAACCCTGTACAGCAATTGCTGCACAAACTATATGGGAACGCCAGAGAAAGCAGCAACATTTGAAGAACAAACTTGCATTTATACAGCTTTTCATGACTTAAGGACGTCCCAAAGCACTTCACAGCCAATGATGTACCTTTGAAGGGTGGTCACTGGTAATGTAGCAAAACAGCAGCCAACTTGCACACATCAAGGCCCCACAAACAGCAATGTGATAAATGACTAAATAATCGATTTTGGTTGCGGAATAAATGTTGGCCAGGACCTGTGCAAAAAAGGGATTGGGGGGGGGGGGGGGGGGGGGGGGGGGGAGGGAATGAACCCAGTAACTACAGGCCAATCAGTCTAATGTTGGTGATAGGGAAACTTTGAGACAATAAACCGGGACAAAATTAACTGTCACTTGCAGAAGCATAAATAAATGACAACCAGCACAATTTGTTAAAGGCAAACTTGATTGAGATCTTCGATGAAGTAGCAGAGAGGGTTGATGAGGGTAGAGCGGTTGATGTGGATGTGCACTTTCAGAAGGTGTTCAATAAAGTGCCACATAACAGACGCGTCGGCAAAATTGAAGCCCATGGGATTAAAGGGACAGTGGCTGCGTGGTGAACGGTTGCTTTTCAGACTGGAGAGAAGTGTGCAGTGGTGTCCCCCAGGAGTGGTTGTATTTTTGATATATATTAATCATAGGCCCAGCACAGAAGGAGGCCTTTCATCCCATCCTGCCTGTACCAGCTCTTTGGTAGTGACCTAGACTTGAGTATACTTCAAAGTTTGCAGATGACACAAAACTCAGAAATGTAGTACATGGTGAAGAGGATAGTAGCAGACTGGTGAAATGGGCAGATGAAATTTAACAGAAGTGTTGGGGAAGAATGAGAGGCTGTATAAACTAGATGATACAATTTTAAAGGGGGTGCAGGACAATGCACCCTGGCTACATGGCCCATTCATAGAAACATAGAAGATAGGAGCAGGAGTAGGCCATTTGGCCCTTCGAGCCTGCTC
Source organism: Somniosus microcephalus (assembly GCF_052327205.1). Lineage (NCBI taxonomy): Eukaryota > Metazoa > Chordata > Chondrichthyes > Squaliformes > Somniosidae > Somniosus > Somniosus microcephalus. The sequence goes on from NW_028225775.1 coordinate 114,008, forward strand.
CGCAATTCAATGAGATCATGGCTGATCATTGAAATTCAGTACCCTGTCCCTGACTTCTCCCCATATCCCTTGATCTCTTTAGCCTTAAGAAATATATCCAACTCTTTCTTGAATATATTTAATGAACTGGCCTCCACCGCCCTCTGTGGCAGAGAATTCCACAGGTTCACCACTCTCTGGGTGAAGGAATTCCTCCTCATTTCAGTCCTAAATGTCCTACCCCTTATCCTTAGACTATGACCCCTGGTTCTGGACTCCCCGACCATCGGGAACATCCTTCCAGCATCTAGTCTGTCCAGGCCTGACAGAATTTTATAGGTTTCGATGAGATCCCCTCTCAATCTTCTAAACTCCAGTGAGTATAAGCCCAATCGACACAATCTCTCCTTATACGTCATTCCTGCCATCCCAGGTATCAGCCTGGTGAATCTTCGCTGCACTCCTTCCATGGCAAGAACGTCCTTCCTCAGATAAGGCGACCAAAACTGCACACAATACTCAAGGTGCGGTCTCACCAAGGCCCTGTACAACTGTAGCAAGACATCCTTGTTCCTGTACTCGAACCCTCTTGCTACGAAGGCCAACATACCATTTGCCTTCTTAACCGCCTGCTGCACCTGCATGCTTACCTTCAGCAACTGGTGCACAAGAACACCCAGGTCTCTCTGCACTTCCCCCTTCTCCCAATCTATTGCCATTCAAATAATAATGTGCCTTCCTGTTTTTGCCACCAAAGTGGATATCCTCACATTTATCCACATTATAGTGCATTTGCCATGTTTCTGCCCAATCACCTAACCTGTCCAAATCGTACTGGAGTTTCATGACATCCTCCTCGCAGCATACCCTCCCACCCAGCTTGGTGTCATCTGCAAATTTGGAGATATTACATCCAATTCCCTCGTCCAGATTATTAATATATATTGTGAACAGCTGGGGTCCTAGGACCTCTCCTTGCGGTACCCCACTAGTCACTGCCTGCCACTCAGAAAACGACCCTTTATTCCAACTCTTTGCTTTCGGTCCGCCAACCAGTTCTCTATCCAAGTCAATACCTTGCCCCCAATCCCATGTGCCTTAATTTTGCACGCTAATCTCTTATGCGGGACCTTATCGAAAGCCTTCTGAAAGTCCAAATACACCACATCCACTGGTTCTCCCTCATCTATTTTACCCATTACATCCTCAAAAAATTCCAGTAGATTAGTCAAGCATGATTTACCTTTTCCCCACTAGCGATGTCAGGCTTACCGGTCTATAATTCCCCACTTATTCTCTACCACCTTTTTTGAATAGTGGGGTAACATTAGCTACCCTCCAATCCATGGGTACTGTTCCAGAGTCTATCGAGTTCTGGAAGATGACCAGCAATGCATCTACTATTTCTAGGGCCACTTCCTTAAGTACCCTGGGATGTAGATTATCAGGCCCTGGGGATTTAGCGGTCTTCAGTCCCATCAATTTTCCTAACACCATTTCCCTACAAATACTGATTTCTTTCAGTTCCACCCTTTCATCAGACCCTATGTTCCCCAGTATTTCTGGGAGGTTATTTGTGTCCTCCTTTGTGAAGACAGAACCAAAATATGTATTTAGTTGGTCTGCCATTTCTTTGTTCCCATTATAAATTCCCCTGATTCTGACTGTAAGGGACCTACACTTGACTTCACCAATCTTTTTCTCTTCACATATCTATAAAAGCTTTTACAGTCAGTTTTTATGTTCCCTGCAAGCTTACTCTCATATTATATTTTCCCTTTCTTAATTAATCCCTTTGTCCTCCTTTGTTGAATCCTGAACTGCTCCCAATCCTCAGGATTATTGCTTTTTCTGGCCAATTTGGATGTCCTCTCCTTGGATCTTATGCTATCCCTAATTTCCCTTGTTACCCACAGTTGAGTCACCTTTTTTGTTTTATTTTTGTGCCAAACTGGGATGAACAACTTCTGTAGTTCATCCATTCGGTTTTTGAATGTTTGCCATTGCCTATCCACCGTCACCCCTTTGAGTGCCATTCCCCAATCAATCCTACCCAACTCGCTCCTCAGACCATCGTAGTTTCCTTTATTTAAATTGAGGACTCTTGTTTCTGAGTCAACTACTTCATTCTCCATCTTAAATGAAGAATTCGATCATATTATGATCGCTCCGACCCAAGGGGCCTCGTACAACAAGATTGCTAATTAATCCTCTCTCATTACATAATACCCAGTCTAAGATGGCCTGATCTCTGGTTGGTTCCTCGACATATTGGGCCAGGAAACCATCCCGTAAACACTCCAGGAATTCCTCCTCCAGTATTGTTACTAATTTGGTTGGCCCAATCTATATGTAGATTAAAGTCACCCATGATGACTGCGGTGCCCTTATTGCATGCTTCTTTAATTTCCCTTTTAATGCCATCCCCAACCTCTGCCTTACTGTTTGGAGGTCTATATACCACTCCCACTAATGTTTTTTTCCCCTTAGTATTTCTCAATTCTACAAATAGATTCCACATCATCAGAGCTAATATCCTTCATTACAATTGTATTAATCCCTTCTTTAGCCAGTAATGCTACCCCTCCTCCCTTTCCTTTTTGCCTATCTTTCCTGTATATCGAATACCCCTGGATGTTGAGTGCCCAGTCTTGGCCATCCTTGAGCCACGTTTCCGTAATCCCAACCAAATCATATTCGTTTACCTCTATTTGCGCAGCCAATTCATCCACCTTATTACAAATGCTCCTCGAATTAAGACAAACCCTTCAGGGTTGTTTTTTTAACGCTCTTGGACCTATTAGAATTATTTACTGTGGCCATGTTTGATTTAAACCGTTGATTTCTCAGACTGCCACTTTTGTTTTTCTCCTTCCTATCTTTTGCTTTTATCCTTGTTTCCCTTTCCTCTGTCTCCCTGCTCAGGTTCCCAACCCCCTTCCATTTTAGTTTAAACCCTCCCCCACAGCACTAGCAAACAAACCCCCTAGGACATCGGTTCCAGCCCTGCCCAAATTTCTGCGCATGTGTGGTTTCTCCATTTAAAAGCCAGTGAGCTGGCTGTGGGGGACCTCCAGACCACTGCATGGCCACACAGTTTAACGGGAACATTGGTGCAGGAACAGAGCCCTAGGGGTTCACAGACACAAATCTTGCTAAGATTGTTTTAAAAAAAAACATATGGTACCCTTGGCTTTATAAATAAATAAATAAAATAAAATAGAGGACTCGAGGACAAAAGCAAGGAAGTTATGCTAAACATTTATAAATCACTGGTTATGCCTGAACTAAAGTATGGTGTCCAATTCTGGGCATCACACTTCAGGAAGGATGCCAAGGTCTTTGAGAGGATGCAGAGCAGATTTACTACAATGGTTCCAGGGATGAGGAACTTCAGTTATGGGGAGAGATTGGAGAAATTCTCCTTAGAGCAGAAAAGGTTAAGGGGAGATTTAATAGAGAAGTTCAAAATTCAAAAGGACACCGATTTAAGGTAATTGGCAAAAGAAGCATGAAGAGATTTCTTTTACACAGTTATGATGATCTGTAATGCACTACCATAAAGCCTGGTGGAAGCAGACGTAATAGCAACTTTCAAAAGAAAATCAGATGTATATTTGAAAAGGAAAAATGTGCAGGATGACGAGGAAGAGCAGGGAGTGGGACTAATTGGATAGCTCTTTCAAAGGTCGGCACAGGCACAATGGGCCGAATAGCTTTGTTCAGCACGAAGATTCTAGGACACCAGGCGAACATCCTGCTCTTCAAATGCCAACAACCACCTCCATGGAAATATGAACCCATTTTTTTTGCTCAGATGCATTTCCAGCATTTGCTTTTTTTAAATCCCAATAATTTGATATCTTTCCATCAATGGGTTCTGCTGCTCCACCACCAACACCCAGCTAGGGTTCAATCTAAACAGAGGAAACTACAAGGGTATGAGGGACAAGTTGGCCATGGTAGATTGGGAGACTACACTAAAAAGGTATGAAGGTGGACATACAATGGCTAACATTCAAGGAAATAATGCATAATTTGCAAAAAAACATATTCCTCTAGGGCATTAAAATCCAAAAGGAAAAGTGATCCAGCCATGGCTAACAAAAGAAATTAAAGCTAGTATTAAGTCAAAGGAGGAAGCTTATAAAGTTGCCAGAAAAAACAGTCAGCCTGAGGATTGGGATTTTTTTTTTTTTTTTTTTTTTTAGAAATCAGCAAAGGGGGACCAAGAAATTGATAAAGGGAAAATGGAATATGAGCACAAACTAACAAAAAATATAAAAACGGATTGTAAAAGCTTCTATTGGTATGTAAAAAGGAAAAGACTGGCGAAGGTAAATGTAGGTCCTTTACAGTCAGAGACGGGAGAATTTATAATGGGGAATGAGGAAATGGCAGAGAAATTAAATACTTTGTTTCTGTCTTCACGGAGGAAGACACAAAAACCCTTCCAGAAATACAAGAAAACCAAGGGCGAGACGAGAATGAGGAACTTGAAATTGTTATTAGTTAAAAAAACAGTACTAGCAAAATTAATGGGACTAAAAGTCAATAAATCCCAAGAACCGGATGACCTACATCCTAGGATTTTGTAAGTGGCCGCCATTGGGATAGTGGCCGCATTGGTTGTCATCTTCCAAAATTCTATAGATTCTGGAACAGATCCTGCAGATTGGAGGGTAGCAAATGTAACCTCGCTATTTAAGAAAGGAGGGAGAGAGAAAACAGGGAACTATAGACCTGTTAGCCCCACATCAGTAGTTGGGAAAATGCTGGAATCTATTATAAAAGATGCAATAACTGGGCACTTAGAAACTAATAGTAAGATTGGGCAGAGTCAACATGGATTTATGAAAGGGAAATCCTGTTTGACAAACCTATTGGAGTTCTTTGAGGATGTAACTAGTAGAGTAGACAAAGGGGAACCAGTAGATGTGGTGTATCTGGATTTTCAGAAGGCCTTCGATAAGGTCCCACACAAGGTTGGTGAACAAAATTGGGGCACATGGAATTGGGGGTAAATATATACTGGCATGGATTGAGAATTGGTTAACAGACAGAAAACAGAGTAGGGATAAACTGGTCTTTTTCAGGATGGCAGGCTGTGACTAGTGGGGTACCGCAAGGATCAGTGCTTGGGCCCCAGCTATTCCCAATCTATATCAATGATTTGGATGAGGGGACTAAATGTAACATTTCCAAATTTGCTGATGATACAAAGGTGGCAGTGTCAGTCACGAAGAGGCTTCACAATGGCATCTCGACAGGCTCAGTGAGTGGGCGAGAACATGGCAGATGGAATATAATGTGGCTAAATGTGAAGTTATCCACTTTGGTAGAAAAAACAGAAATGCAGAGTATTTCCTAAATGGTGAAAGATTGGGGAATGCAGATGCTCAAAAGGGACCTGGGTGTCCTTGTACATGAGTCACTGAAAGTGAATGTGCAGGTGCGGCAAGCCAATTGGTATGCTGGCCTTCTTTACAAGAGGATTTATGTACAGGAGTAAAGTAGTCTTACTCCAATTATATAGGGCCTTGGTGAGACCACACCTGGAGTACTGTGTACAATTTGGGTCTCCTTACCGAAGGAAGGATATACTTGCCATAGAGGGAGTGCAACGAAGGTTCTTGGGATGGCTGGACTGTCGTACGAGAAGAGATCGAGTAAACTAGGCCTGTATTCTCGAATTCAGAAGAATGAGGGGCTCTCATTGAAGCATACAAAATTATTACAGGCCTTGAAAGGATGGATGCTGGGAGAATGTTTCCCTTGGCTGGGGAGTCTAGAACCAGGGGCCACAGCCTCAAGATAAAGGGTAGGCAATTCAGGACTGAGATGAGAAACATAGAAGAATAGGAGTAGGAGTAGGCCATTCAGCCACTCGAGCCTGCTCCACCATTCAATGAGATCATGGCTAATCATCCAAATTCAGGACCCTGTCCCTGCCTTCTCCCCATATCCCTCGATCCCTTTAGCCTTAATATAGAAACACGAGTAGAAATTTCTTACCAGAGGGTGGGGAATCTTTGGAATTCGCTACCTCAGAGCGCGATGGAGGCTCAGTCATTGGGTATATTCAAAACAGAAGTCGTTAGATTTCAGACTAGTAAAGGCAGCAAGGGATATGGCGATGGGGTCGGTGAATGGAATTGAGGCAGATTAGCCATGTTCTCATTGAATGATGGAGCAGGCTCGAAGGGCCGACTCCTGCTCCTATTTCTTATGTTCTTAGAAATGTGTCGCCTATTCTGTCCATACCTGATGCAGATGCAGCGTGGCTCTGGTTAAGGATGGATATAAACGTTTCAAAAATTTGCTGGACACATCCCCAGAATTTCTACTCCCCTTTCTTCAGGCTAATCCTGATGCTACTTTTTATAATTTAGTGTTGTGCAGCAGACCAGACCAGACCGCCTCGCAGCGCACATGGCTGCGTCTCCAATAATTCAATGCAAAGATGCGGAGCCCCGGTGACCGATACCGGGGGAGCGGCGGGAAGGTAGGGGAGTGAAGGGTCCGGGACTCGGAAACTCACCGACTTTGTAGGGCAGCGTGTCGGACATAGCTCCGGCTCCACCAGTCAGTCTGAGTGTCGGGTCCGGGAGAGAAGCGCCGCGCGCTCCGGGTCTGTCTCAGGTCGGCGGGGGCCGGGCTCTCGGTCTCGGGCTCTGGCTGGTCCCGGGTCGAGTCTCGGGTCCTGGGCTGGTCCCGGGGGTCGAGTCTCGGGTCCTGGGCTGGTCCAGGGGGTCGAGGGTCGAGTCTCGGGTCCTTGGCTGGGTCTCGGGTCCCTGTCTCTCAGGCGCGGCTCCGGCAGAAAGAAGCTGCTGCGCGCTCCCGCGCCCTTATAGCCCGCGCGCTTCGTTTGCATATAGGGGCGTGTCCGCCGGTCGCCCCGCCCCGCCCACCAGGCGCGCTGTGATTGGTGGATGCTCGCGCCGCTCCGATGGTGCGAGCGGGGGCGGGATCACACGGAGTGCGCGCGTCAGCAAATCCTTCACTCTGCGGCGACTAAAGGTTTGATAAAAACGACTGCATGTTATCTTTAGCACAATGATTGGAGCAGTTTGCTTCTACATTGCCGGCTCTATTTTCAGTGGTTGTTGTGTGTCGGAAATTGTCCAACAAAATGATCAAAGCCTGAAGACAAAATGCAGAGCGGGGAAACTGCATAGTTCACATAATCTTCATCTGCAAAAACTGCTTTCATTGGGTAATGTGATCACTTCAACCGAAATTAGCAACGGTTTCAATCCCAGCCGAAGCCCACCTGCTCCCGTTTCTCAGGAACCTGCCACATCTGTCCTGAAAATTGCACCACAACTCACCAAGTATTCCGAACAACAACAGCCTTTTGCCTGTTGAACATAGAAACATAGGCATAGAAGATAGGAACAGGAGTAGGCCATTCGGCCCCTCGAGCCTGCTCCACCATTCAATGAGATCATGGCTGATCATCCAAATTCAGTACCCTGTCCCTGCCTTCTCCCCATACCCCTGGATCCCTTTAGCCTTAAGAAATATATCCAACTCCTTCTTGAATATATTTAATGAATTGGCCTCAACTGCCTTCTGTGGTAGAGAATTCCACAGGTTCACCACTCTCTGTGTGAAGAAATTCCTCCTCATCTCTGTCCTAAATGGCATACCCCTTATCCTTAGACTGTGACCCCTGGTTCTGGACTCCCCGACCATCGGGAACATCCTTTCTGCATCTAGTCTGTCTAGTCCTGTTAGAATTTTATAAGTTTCAATCAGATCCTCTCTCATTCTTCTAAACTCCAGCGAGTATAAGCCCAATCGACCCAATCTCTCCTCATACGTCATTCCTGCCGTCCCAGGTATCAGCCTGGTGAATCTTCGCTGCACTCCCTCCATGGCAAGAACATCCTTCCTCAGATAAGGTGACCAAAACTGCACACAATACTCAAGGTGTGGTCTCCCCAAGGCCCTGTACAACTGCAGCAAGACATCCTTGTTCCTGTACTCGAACCCTCTCGCTACGAAGGCCAACATACATAGAAACATAGAAGATAGGAGCAGGAGTAGGCCATTCGGCCCCTTGAGCTTGCTCCACCATTCAATGCGATCATGGCTGATCATCCAATTTCCGTACCCGGTCTCTGCTTTCTCCCCATACCCCTGGATCCCTTTAGCCTTAAAAAATATATCCAACTCCTTCTTGAATATATTTAATGAATTGGCTTCTACTGCCTTCTGTGATAGCGAATTCCACAGGTTCACCACTCTCTGGGTGAAGAAATTCCTCCTCATTTCTGTCCTAAATGGCCTACCCCTTATCCTTAGACTGTGACCCCTGGTTCTGGACTCCCCGGCCATCAGAAACATCCTTCCTGCATCTAGTCTGTCCAGGCCTGACAGAATTTTATAGGTTTCGATGAGATCCCTTCTCAATCTTCTAAACTCCAGTGAGTATAAGCCCAATCGACACAATCTCTCCTCATATGTCATTCCTGCCATCCCAGGTATCAGCCTGGTGAATCTTCGCTGCACTCCTTCCATGGCAAGAACATCCTTCCTCAGGTAAGGCGACCAAAACTGCACACAATACTCAAGGTGCGGTCTCACCAAGGCCCTGTACAACTGTAGCAAGACATCCTTGTTCCTGTACTCGAACCCTCTTGCTACGAAGGCCAACATACCATTTGCCTTCTTAACCGCCTGTTGCACCTGCATGCTTACCTTCAGCGACTGGTGCACAAGAACACCCAGGTCTCTGCACTTCCCCTTCTCCCAATCTATTGCCATTCAAATAATAATCTGCCTTCCTGTTTTTGCCACCAAAGTGGATAACCTCACATTTATCCACATTATAGTGCATTTGCCATGTTTCTGCCCAATCACCCAACCTCTCCAAATCGTACTGGAGTTTCACGACATCCTCCTCACAGCATACCCTCCCACCCAGCTTTGTGTCGTCTGCAAATTTGGAGATATTACATCCAATTCCCTTGTCCAGATCATTAATATATATTGTGAACAGCTGGGGTCCTAGGACCGATCCTTGCGGTACCCCACTAGTCACTGCCTGCCACTCGGAAAACGACCCATTTATTCCAACTCTTTGCTTTCTGTCCGCCAACCAGTTCTCTATCCAAGTCAATACCTTGCCCCCAATCCCATGTGCCTTAATTTTGCACGCTAATCTCTTATGTGGGACCTTATCGAAAGCCTTCTGAAAGTCCAAATACACCACATCCACTGGTTCTCCCTTATCTATTTTACCACTTACATCCTCAAAAAATTCCAGTAGATTAGTCAAGTATGATTTACCTTTTGTAAATCCATGTTGACTTTGTCCGATCCTGTCACTGCTTTCCAAGTGCTCTGCTATTACATCTTTTATAATGCACTCTAGCATTTTCCCCACTACCGATGTCAGGCTTACTGGTCTATAATTCCCCGCTTTTTCTCTACCACCTTTTTTGAATAGTGGGGTAACATTAGCTACCCTCCAATCCATGGGTACTGTTCCAGAGTCTATCGAGTTCTGAAGGATGACCAGCAATGCATCTACTATTTCTAGGGCCACTTCCTTAAGTACCCTGGGATGTAGATTATCAGGCCCTGGGGATTTATCGGCCTTCAGTCCCATCAATTTTTCTAACACCATTTCCCTACAAATACTGATTTCTTTCAGTTCCACCCTTTCATCAGACCCTATGTTCCCCGGCATCGCTGAGAGGTTATTTGTGTCCTCCTTTGTGAAGACAGAACCAAAATATGTATTTAGGTAGTCTGCCATTTCTTTGTTCCCCATTATAAATTCCCCTGATTCTGACTGCAAGGGACCTACGCTTGACTTCACCAATCTTTTTCTCTTCACATATCTATAAAAGCTTTTACAGTCAGTTTTTATGTTCCCTGCAAGCTTACTCTCATATTCTATTTTCCCTTTCTTAATTAATCCCTTTGTCCTCCTTTGTTGAATCCTAAACTGCTCCCAATCCTCAGGATTATTGATTTTTCTGGCCAATTTATATGTCCTCTCCTTGGATCTTATGCTATCCCTAATTTCCCTTGTTAGCCACGGTTGAGTCACCTTTTTTGTTTTATTTTTATGCCAAACTGGGATGAACAAATTCTGTAGCTCATCCATTCGGTCTTTGAATGTTTGCCATTGCCTATCCACCGTCAACCCTTTGAGTGCCATTCCCCAATCAATCCTACCCAACTCGCTCCTCAGACCGTCGTAGTTTCCTTTATTTAAATTGAGGACCCTAGTCTCTGAGTCAACTACTTCATTCTCCATCTTAATGAAGAATTCGATCATATTATGATCGCTCCGACCCAAGGGGCCTCATACAACAAGATTGCTCATTAATCCTTTCTCGTTACATAATACCCAGTCTAAGATGGCCTGATCTCTGGTTGGTTCCTCGACATATTGGGCCAGGAAACCATCCCGTAAACACTCCAGGAATTCCTCCTCCACAGTATTGTTACTAATTTGGTTGGCCCAATCTATATGTAGATTAAAGTCACCCATGATGACTGCTGTGCCCTTATTGCACGCTTCTTTAATTTCCCTTTTAATGCCATCCCCAACCTCCGCCTTACTGTTTGGAGGTCTATATACCACTCCCACTAATGTTTTTTTCCCCTTAGTATTTCTCAATTCTACCCATACAGATTCCACATCATCAGAGCTAATATCCTTCATTACAATTGTGTTAATCCCTTCTTTAACCAGTAATGCTACCCCACCTCCCTTTCCTTTTTGCCTATCTTTCCTGAATATCGAATACCCCTGGATGTTGAGTTCCCAGTCTTGGCCATCCTTGAGCCACGTTTCCGTAATCCCAACCAAATCGTATTCGTTTACCTCTATTTGCGCAGCCAATTCATCCACCTTATTACAAATGCTCCTCGCATTAAGACACAAAGCCTTCAGGGTTGTTTTTTTAACGCTCTTAGACCTATTAGAATTATTATTTACTGTGGCCATGTTTGATTTAAACCGTTGATTTCTCTGACTGCCTCTTTTGTTTTTCTCCTTCCTATCTTTTGCTTTTATCCTTGTTTCCCTTTCCTCTGTCTCCCTGCTCAGGTTCCCAACCCCCTGCCATTTTAGTTTAAACCCTCCCCCACAGCACTAGCAAACACTCCCCCTAGGACATCGGTTCCAGCCCTGCCCAGGTGCAAACCGTCTGGTTTGAACTGGTCCCACCTCCCCCAGAACCGGTTCCAATATCCCAGGAACTTGAATCCCTCCCCCTGGCACCATTCCTCTAGCCACGTATTCATCTGAAGTATCCTTCTATTACTACTCTGACTAGCACGTGGCACTGGTAGCAATCCTGAGATTACTACCTTTGAGGTCCTGTTTTTTAATTTATCTCCTAACTCCCTATAATTTATCTCCTTTTAGGACCTCATCCCGCTTTTTACCTATATCGTTGGTGCCTATATGCACCACGACAACTGGCTGTTCACCCTCCACTTCCAAGATGTTCTGCAGAGTAAAGCTCCCTCTACACTGTCCCATCAAACACTCCCAGGGCAGGTACAGCCCGGTTTGATACAGAGTAAAGCTCCCTCTACACTGTCCCATCAAACACTCCCAGGGCAGGTACAGCACGGGTTCGATACAAAGTAAAGCTCCCTCTAACTGTCCCATCAAACACTCCCAGGGCATGTACAGCACACGTTAGATACAGAGTAAAGCTCCCTCTACACTGACCCATCAAACACTTCCAGGGTAGGTACAGCACGGGTTAGTAATGAGTAAAGCTCCCTCTACACTGTCCCAAACACTCCCAGGGCAGGTACAGCACGGGTTAGATACAGAGTAAAGCTCCCTCTACACTGTCCCATCAAACACTCCCAGGGCAGTTACAGCCCAGTTTGATACAGAGTAAAGCTGCCTCTACACTGTCCCATCAAACACTCCCAGGGCAGGTACAGCATGGGTTAGATACAGAGTAAAGCTGCCTCTACACTGTCCCATCAAACACTCCCAGGGCAGGTACAGCACAGGTTTGATACAGAGTAAAGCTCCCTCTACACTGTCCCATCAAACACTCCCAGGGCAGTTACAGCCCGGTTTGATACAGGGTAAAGCTCCCTCTACACTGTCCCATCAAACACTCCCAGGGTAGGTACAGCACAGGTTAAATACAGACTAAAGCTCCTTCTACACTGTCAGATCAATCACCCTCAGGGCAGGTACAGCACGGGTTAGATACTGAGTAAAGCTCCCTCTACACTGTCCAAACACTCCCAGGGCAGGTACAGCACGGGTTTGATACAGAGTAAAGCTCCTTCTACACAGTCCCATCAAACATTCCCAGGGCAGGTACAGCCCAATTTGATACAGAGTAAAGCTGCCTCTACACTGTCCCATCAAACACTCCCAGGGCAGGTACAGCATGGGTTAGATACAGAGTAAAGCTCCCTCTACACTGTCCAAACACTCCCAGGGCAGGTACAGCACGGGTTTGATACAGAGTAAAGCTCCCTCTACACAGTCCCATCAAATTTTCCCAGGGCAGGTACAGCCCAATTTGATACAGAGTATAGCTGCCTCTACACTGTCCCATCAAACACTCCCAGGGCAGGTACAGCATGGGTTAGATACAGAGTAAAGCTGCCTCTACACTGTCCCATGAAACACTCCCAGGGCAGGTAGAGCCCGGGTTAGATACAGAGTAAAGCTCCCTCTACACTCTCCTATCAAACACTCCCAGGGCAGGTACAGCATGGTTTAGTACAGAGTAAAGCTCCCTCTACACTGTCCCAAACACTCCCTGGGCAGGTACAGCATGGGTTAGATATAGAGTAAAGCTCCATCAACACTGTCCCATCAAACACTCCCAGGGCAGGTACAGCACGGGATCAATACAGAGTAAAGATCCCTCTACACTGTTCCATCAAACACTCCCAGGGCAGATACTGTCCCATCAAATACTCCCAGGGCAGGTACAGCACAAGTTAGATACAGAGTAAAGCTCCCTCTACACTGTCGTGTGTGCTGTGAGGAGGATACCGACAAACTCCAGTATGATTTGGACTGGTTGGGTGATTGGGCAGATGCATGGCAGATGCAGTATAATGTGGATAAATGCGAGGTTATCCACTTAAGTGGCAAAAACACGAAGGCAGATTATTATCGGAACGGCAATAGATTGGGAGAAGGGGAAGTGCAACGAGACTTGGGTGTCCTTGTGCACCAGTCAGTGAAGGTAAGCATGCAGGCGGTTAAGAAGGCAAATGGTATGTTGGCCTTCATAGCGAGAGGATTCGAGTACAGGAGCAAGGATGTCTTGCTGCAGTTGTACAGGGCCTTGGTGAGACCACACTTTGAGTATTGTGTGCAGTTTTGGTCGCCTTATCTGAGGAAGGATGTTCTTGCCATGGAGGGAGTGCAGCGAAGGTTCACCAGGCTGATACCTGGGATGGCACGAATGATGTATGAAGAGAGATTGGGTCGATTGGGCTTATATTCGCTGGAGTTTAGTAGAATGAGAGGGGATCTCATTGAAACTTATAAAATTCTGACAGGACTGGACAGACTAGATGCAGGAAGGATGTTCCCGATGGTGGGGAGTCCAGAACCAGGGGTCATAGTCTAAGGATAAGGGGTAAGCTATTTAGGACAGAGATGAGGAGGAATTTCTTCACCCAGAGAGCGGTGAACCTGTGGAATTCTCTACCACAGATGACAGTAGAGGCCAATTCATGAAATATATTCAAGAAGGAGTTAGATATATTTCTTAAGGCTAAAGGGATCAAGGGGTATGGGGAGAAAGCAGGGACCGGGTACTGAATTTGGATGATCAGCCATGATCTCATTGAATGGCGGAGCAGGCTCGAGGGGCCGAATGGCCTACTCCTGCTCCTATCTTCTATGTTTCTATGTTTTTTTACATGGTGAGAAGCTCGGAACTGTGGATGCGCCGAGAGATTTAGGGGTCCAGGTACAGAAATCACTCAACATAGGAACAGGAGGAGGCCATTCAGCCCCTCGAGCCTGTTCCGCCATTCAATGAGATCATGGCTGATCTGTGATCTAACTCCATATACCCGCCTTTGCCCATATCCCGTAATACCTTTGGTTAACAAAAATCTATCTTTCTCAGATTTAAAATTAACAATTGATCTAGCATCAATTGCTGTTTGCGGAAGAGAGTTCCAAACTTCTACCACCCTTTCTGTGTAGAAATGTTTCCTAATTTCACTCCTGAAAGGTCTGACTCTAATTTTTAGACTGTGCCCCCTCGTCCTCGAATCCCCAAGCAACGGAAATAGTTTCTCTCTCTCTACCCTATCTGTTCCCCTTAATATCTTGAAAACTTTGACCAGATCACCCCTTAACTTCTAAATCCCAGGGAATAATCAAATCAAATCAACTTTTATTGTCATTGTTAGTGCACAAGTGCAGTACAACGAAATGTAGGCTTGCGGCTCCCGAGAGTGTACATTTGGATTAAGACATTTAAACATTCAACATACATTTGGCTTGTAGTATATTAACATAAACATAACCATAATAAAGTGCATTGGCAGATGTGCAGGCTTTCGAGTTTATTTGTGGAGTTCAGTAGGATGACAGCCCTGGGAAAGAAGCTGTTCCTAAATCTGGTCGTACGGGTGCGAATGCATCTGTAGCGTCTCCCAGATGGCAGGAGGGCGAACAGACTGTGGCTGGGGTGGGTAGGGTCTTTGATGATGGACCGTGACCTCCGTAGACAGCATTTCTGGTATATGTGCTCTATGGTCGGTAGCTGGGTGCCGGTAATGCGTTGGGCAGTTTTGACTACCCGCTGCAGGGCTTTCCGGTCATAGTAGCTACAGCTGCCATACCATACTGTGATACAGTTTGTCAGGATGCTCTTTATAGTGCAGCGGTAAAAGTTAGAGAGGATCAGGGGTGACAGGTTACATCCCTTCAGCCTCCTTAGGAAATATAGGCGCTGCTGGGCCTTCTTCACCAGAGAGGAGGTGTTGAGGGACCAGGAGAGGTCTTCCGTGATGTGGACTCCGAGGAACTTAAAGCTGTCCACCCTTTCCACCACAGCCCCATTGATGTGGATGGGGGTGTGACTTCCGCCTTTGGACTTCCTGAAGTCCACAATGATTTCTTTGGTTTTCTTGATGTTAAGGGCCAGGTTGTTATTGGCGCACCACTTCACGAGATGCTGGACCTCCTCCCTGTAGGCTGACTCATCGTTGTTGGTGATCTGGCCTACTACCGTGGTGTCATCCGCAAACTTGATGATGGTGTTGGAACCATGAACAGCCACACAGTCGTGGGTGAAGAGGGAGTAGAAGAGGGGGCTCAGCACACATCCTTGTGGGGCCCTCGTGTTCAGGGTCGGGGGGGGGAGGTGTGGTTACCTAATTTGACAGACTGGGGTCTGTTTGTTAGGAAGTCCAGGGTCCAGTTGCAGAGGGAAGTGTTCAGGCCAAGAGTTTGGAGTTTGGTGGCCAGCTTGTTGGGGACGATAGTGTTGAATGCTGAGCTGTAGTCTATGAACAGCATTCTGATGTAGGTCTCCTTACCATCTAGGTGATTCAGTGCCGAGTGTAGAGCAGTTGTGATTACATCCTCTGTTGATCTGTTTGCACGATAGGCAAACTGGTGTTGGTCAAGAGAGGCAGGAACACTGGCTTTGATGTAGGCTAAGACCAGTCTCTCAAAACACTTCATTATGATGGGTGTGAGTGCGACAGGTCGATAGTCGTTCAGGCACGTCACAGCCGTTTGTTTTGGCACAGGAATAATGGTAGCAGTCTTGAAGCATGTAGGGACCACTGCCTGGGCCAATGACAGATTGAAGATGGCGGTGAAGACATCAGCCAGCTGATCAGCACATTCCTTGAGTACCCGTCCAGGGATGCTATCCGGTCCAGCAGCCTTTCGTGTGTTCACTCCGCGTAGAACACCCCTTACGTCGGAGGTCGACAGAGTGAGCACCTGGTCTTCCGGGGGTGGCAAGGCTTTGGTAGCCGGCTCCCTGTTGTCCCTGTCGAAGCGAGCGTAGAAGTTGTTAAGCTCCTCCGGAAGGGCGGCATCGCTAACCGGGGGGCTGGTGTTTTTGCCCTTGTAGTCAGTGATGGACTGGATGCCTTGCCACATGCGCCGGGGGTCCGAGTTGTTGCGGAAGTGATCCTCTATCCGCAGTGTCTGTTTCCTTTTGGCAGTCCTGATACCCTTTTTTAGGTTGGTCCTAGCTGCACTGTAAGCCGCCGCGTCACCAGATTTAAATGCTGCGTCGCGTGCTTTCAACAGTGAGCGGACCTCTCCGTTCATCCAGGGTTTCTGGTTGGGGTATGTCCTGATAAACAACCCTAATTTGTGTAATCTCTCCTCATAACTTAACCCTTGGAGTCCGGGTATCATTCTGGTAAACCTGCGCTGCACTCCCTCCAAGGCCAATATATCCTTCCTAAGGTGTGGTGCCCAGAACAGCTCACAGTGCTCCAGGTGTGGTCTAACCAGGGTTTTGAATAGCTGCAGCATAACTTCTACCCCCTTGGATTCTAGTCCTCTAGATATAAAGGCCAGCATTCCATTAGCCTTTTTGATTATTTTCTGTATCTGTTCATGACTTTTTAATGATCTATGTACCTGGACCTCCCAAGTCTCTTTGGACCTCCACTGTTTCTAGCTTTTCACATTTAGAAAGTTCCCTGTTCGATCCTTTTTAGGTACAAAGTGGATGACCTCACATTTGACTACAGTACATTGAAATCCATTTGCCACAGTTTTGCCCATTCACTTACTCTGTCGATATCCCTTTGTAATTTTATGCTTTCATCTACACTGCCGACAATGCCGCCTATCTTTGTGTCATCAGCAAATTTGGATATACAGGAAACATTTTTTTATCCGGCACGGACGGGACCGACGTGGTGCCGGTTCATCAAAAATTCCGGATAACCGAACGCTACAGTAAAAGATACGGAGAGCTGACAGCTCCATATAAAGCAACAAACCCTGTTGCTTAGCAACAAGTTCAGAACAATGGCCACAAGTTGCAAGCGTCTCTGTAGCTTAGCAACAGCTGCAGCCACACCCTTGCACAGCAACAGACGGAGGAACGCAAGTACAATATGAAGTAAAACCTACTCCTGAATTTTGCCGGTTAACCGAGATTTCTGGTTATTTAGGTGCCGATAAATCGAAAGTTTCCTGTATGACTTTCTATGCCATCATCTAAGTCGTTAATAAATACTGTGAATAGTTGAGGTCCCAACACAGATCCCTGCGGGTTACTCAAAGTTACCCAAAACTAGTGGACAGATACAAAAATAATTTAAAAGGTGAATCGGGTGTTAGCCTTTATCTCAAAGGGGCTAGACTACGAAGGGGTGAAAATTCTTACTGTTCCTAGGCCAGCTCTCTGCCTTCCTCACCCAATCATTACTTACCAGGTTGTTGAATATAAAGTCAGGATGTTAAACTTGTGCTCATTGTTGAATAAGAAGCTGATTCCTGATCCAATTCCTGAAACAGGAAACATTAGGACAGCGATTTTACCATGTAACACAGCCCAACAGAAAACAATCATCGGTTCTGGATATTGTGAAAAGCACATGGACCCTAGAGCGGCAAACCCCTTTCAATTCCCCTCCTTCACTACACTGTGAGTGTCACCGGGTAGGAGTACAGAGTAAAGCTCCCTCTACACTGTCCCATCAAACACTCCCAGGGCAGCTACAGCACGGGTTAGATACAGAGTAAAGCTCCCTCTACACTGTCCCATCAAACACTCCCAGGGCAGGTACAGCACGGGTTAGATACAGAGTAAAGCTCCCTCTACACTGTCCCATCAAACACTCCCAGGGCAGGTACAGCACAGGTTAGATACAGAGTAAAGCTCCCTCTACACTTTCCCATCAAACACTCCCAGGGCAGCTACAGCACGGGTTAGATACAGAGTAAAACTCCCTCTACACTGTCCCATCAAACACTCCCAGGGCAGGTACAGCACGGGTTAGATACAGAGTAAAGCTCCCTCTACACTGTCCCCATCAAACACTCCCAGGGCAGGTACAGCACGGGTTAGATACAGAGTAAAGCTCCCTCTACACTGTCCCATCAAACACTCCCAGGGCAGGTACAGCACGGGTTAGATACAGAGTAAAGCTCCCTCTCCACTGTCCCATCAAACACTCCCAGGGCAGGTACAGCACGGGTTAGATACAGAGTAAAGCTCCCTCTACACTGTCCCCATCAAACACTCCCAGGGCAGGTACAGCACGGGTTAGATACAGAGTAAAGCTCCCTCTACACTGTCCCATCAAACACTCCCAGGGCAGGTACAGCACGGGTTAGATACAGAGTAAAGCTCCCTCTACACTGTCCCATCAAACACTCCCAGGACAGGTACAGCACGGGTTAGATACAGAGTAAAGCTCCCTCTACACTGTCCCATCAAACACTCCCAGGGCAGGTACAGCACGGGTTAGTAGTGTAAAGCTCCCTCTACACTTCACCCTATGATGATAATGAACCACTTAGAAACCAGTGGACTAATTTCCACAGATACGAACCTCATTGTGTTGCTTGCAGCCCTGCTTAGGTGTCAGCCAGTGTCTCAGTGGGTAACACTCTTGCCTCTGAGTCAGAAGGTTGTGGGTTCAAATCCCACTCCAGAGACTTCAACACAAAATCTAGGCTGACACTCCAGTGCAGTACTGAGGGAGTGCTGCACTGTCGGAGGTGCCGTCTTTGGATGAGACGTTAAACTGCGGCCCCGTCTGTTCTCTCAGGTGGACATAAAAGATCCCATGGGCTGCCACGTTTCCTACATTTTGGGTCGCCCTGAGGTTGTGAAAGACACGATATAAATGCAAGCCTTTCAAGTCTGTCTTTTTTTACTTTTACTTACAACCCCCGCCCACCCCCACAAACAAACACAAAACATAAAGCGTTCTGGACTGGTCGGAGAGCTATCGTTTATAAGGCTGTGAAATTCTCGATTATTTTTCCCTAGACCCTTTTCTCCCGGGCGACAAACCAGACAGTTGACTCATTCCAACCCTCCGCTTTGTGGCATAGGAGAGTAATCCTAGAACAGTTCTGCATCCCCTTCTCCAGGACTGAAGGATAACATTGCATTCTTTCTCCTTATCATATCTCTCAGAAACACATAAAGTGCTTCACACACAATCAACTACTTTTGAAGTGCCGTCACTGTTAAATGGAAAATGTGGCAGCCATTTTGCACACAAGGTCCCACAAACAGACTAATGACCAGTTAATCTGTTTTTGGTGGTGTTGGTTAAGAGATAAATGTTGGCCAGGACACTCCCCTAGGGTCATGGGATCTCCAACACCCACCTGAATATGAAAGACAGACTTGCATTTCTAAAGCGCCTTTTACGACCACCGGACGTCCCAAAGTGCTTCACAGCCAATGAAGTACTTTTTGAAGTGTAGTCACTGTTGTAATGTAGGAAACGCGGCAGCCATTTTGCGCACAGCAAGCTCCCACAAACAGCAATGTGATAATGGCCAGGTAATCTGTTTTAGTGATGTTAATTGAGGGATAAATATTGACCCTGGGACACCGGGGAGAACTCCCCTGCTCTTCTTCGAAATAGTGCCATGGGATCTTTTACGTCCACCTGAGAGAGCAGATGGGGCCTCGGTTTAACGCCTCATCCGAAAGGCGGCACCTCCGCCAGTGCAGCACTCCCTCAGCACTGCATTGGAGTGTCAGCCTGGATTTTTGTGTTAAAGTCCCTCAAGTGGGACTTGAACCCACATCGTTCTGACTCAGAGGCGAGGGTGCTACCAACTGGGCCGCAGCTGACATACAGTTGGAGCCTCAGTTTTACGTCTCATCTGAAGGACGGCACCTGACAGTACAGCATTCTGGGAATTGGGAACTCCCCAGTTTAGGTAGAGGGCGGGGAAGTAAACCTTCATCACACCCCTCCCCAAAAGAGATGGCACTGCCCACTGTCACAACACTTGTTATTTAGAAAAAATTGAACACGCTCTCTAGTATAGGAACAAGGATGTCTTGCTACAGTTGTACAGGACCTTGGTGAGACCACATCTTGAGTATTGTGTGCAGTTTTGGTCGCTTATCTGAGGAAGGATATTCTTGCCATGGAAGGAGTTCAGCGAAGATTCACCAGGCTGATATCTGGGATGGCAGGAATGACGTATGAGGAGAGATTGGGTCGATTGGGCTTGTACTCGCTGGAGTTTAGAAGAATGAGAGGGGATCTCATTGAAACTTATAAAATTCTGTCAGGACTGGACAGACTGGATGCAGGGAGGATGTTCCTGATGGTCGGGGAATCCAGAACCAGGGGTCACAGTCTAAGGATAAGGGGTAGGCCTTTTAGGACAGAAATGAGGAGGAATTTCTTCACCCAGAGAGTGGTGAACCTGTGGAATTCTCTACCACAGAAGGCAGTAGAGGCCAATTCATTTAATATATTCAAGAAGGAGTTAGATATATTTCTTAAGGCTAAAGGGATCAAGGGGTATGGGGAGAATGCAGGGACAGTGTACTGAACTTGGATGATCAGCCATGATCGCATTGAATGGCCTACTCCTGCTCCTATCTTCTATGTTTCTACGTTTCTAGGAGAATTTGAACTGGAAAAGCTGGAACATCTCCTTGGCTATTGGGACTGCTCGCAACTCTCAGATACAGCTCGTGACCACCTTGATTTTTAACCTCATGCTTTTGTGCTGTGCTCCCAGTGCTCCTTATCCAAACTTCCCTTGGTGACTGAGTGTTCAACATTCACATTAGAATGACTTGCTCAGCAAGGGCACTGCAATTAGCCTCAGGCTCCTGAGCTAGGAGGGAATAAAAATAACACATAATTCCTGCTCCTGACCACCATCAGTCATGGAAGCTGGAAAGTGTGCGTGTGTGTGTGGATATGAGGGTGAGACAGGACCAAGTTCAGCTGCGATACCCTTCCCAGTTGAATAGGGCTGTGCGTGTATGCTAATGACATCCAGCTCTACCTCACCACCACCTCCGATTTGTCACACTGCTCATCAGACGAGGAGCAGAAATTTCCTCTAATTAAATATTGGGAAATCCGAAGTCAGATTCTTCAGTCCCCGTCACAAACTCCGTTCCCCAGCCACCGATTCCATCCCCCTCCTTGTCCGCTGTCTGAGGCCGAACCAGACTGTTCGCAACCTCAAGAGTTATAGTTAATCCTAAGCTTATCTTCCGGCCCCATATCCTCTGCATCACTAAGACCGCCTGCTTTCACCGCCAAAACATCGCCCATCGCCACCCCCTGCCTCAGCCCATCTGCTGCTGAAACTCTCACTCTCATCCATGTCTTTGTTAGCTCCAGACTCGACTATTCCAACACACTCCTGGTCGACCTCCCACATTCTATCCTACGTAAGCTTGAGCTCATCCAAAACTGCTGTCCATGTCCTAACTCGCATCAAGTCCCGTTCACCCATTACCCCTGTGCTCACTGACCTACATAAGCTACCGGTCTGGCAACACCTCAATTTTAAAATTCTCATTCTTCTTATTTTCAAATTCCTCCATGGCCTCACTCTTCCTTATCTCTGTAACCTCTTCCAGCCCTACATCCCTCCGAGATCTTTGTGCTACTCCAATTCTGCCCTCTTGTGCATCCCCGATTTTCATCACCACCATTGGTGGCCATGCCTTAAGCTGCCGGGCCCTAAACTCTGGAATTCCCTCCATAAACCTCTCCGCCCCTTTCTACCTCCTTTAAGACGCTCCTTAAATCCTACCTCTTTGACCAAGCTTTTAGTCACCTGTCCTAATATCTCCTTATGTGGATCGGTGTCAAATTTTGTTTGATAATTGCTCCTGTGAAGCGCTTTGGGATGTTTTACAACATTAAAGGTGCTGTATCAATGCAAGTTGTTGCTGTAGGCTCAACCGTGAAGAATGATGCCTCGGGGGAACTCCTGGTGGGCTTATATTGTCACAAAGAAAGCAATGGCTACCATTCGGGTCGGGTGACGTACCGTCGATCTGTCGCTGTGGAAAACCCGCGACTGGCAGCAGCCTTGGTGAATTCATCATCTTTGTGACCAGGGAGGAGTCCAATTGCTCGAGGCCAGGCCCAAACATGGCAAACCGGGGTTCCGCCCGAGACACTAGGGAGTAGAGGAAGGAAGTCACTGGGCTGTAGGCCGGGTGGCTCAGTTTCCAGTGCCTTCTGCCCTCAGGAAAGCTCTTCAAATACCTGCCCAAAAAAACCCAAGTGGTTATGATTTATTGATGTTATCGTCTCACCTTATTCTATTGAGAAGCCTGGGCGAAGGGCCCAAGCCCAGAGTGCAGGGCATAACAAGGATGAAAAGTGTAGGAAAGCAAAGGAGGTACATTAAGAAATAGTTACAACAAGCTTGGATTTTAAAAGGCCACAGGTTGTAGAACACAGGAACAGGAGGCGGCCATTCAGCCCCTCGAGCCTGTTCCGCTATTCAATGAGATCATGGCTGATCTGTATCCTAATTCCATTCACCCACCTTGGCTCCATACCCCTAATAACTTTGGCTAGCAAAAATCTATCGATCTCAGATTTAAAATTATTAATCAGAGCTAGCATCTACTGCTTTTTGTGGGAAAGAGTTCCACACTTCTAGCACCCTTTGCGTGAAGAAATGTTTCCTAACTTCTCTCCTGAATGGCCTGGCTCTGAATTTAAGGTTATGTCCCCTTGTACTGGACTCCCCCTCCTGCGGAAAAAGTTTTTAAGAACATAAGAAATAGGAGCATGAGTAGGCCATTCGGCCCTTTGAGCCTGCTCCGCCATTCAATGAGATCATGGCTGATCTTCTGCCTCAACTCCATTCACTGGCCCTATCACCATATCCCTTGATACCCTCACTAGTCAGAAATCTATCAACTTCTGTTTTGAATATACCCAATGGCTGAGCCTCCACAGCCCTCTGGGGTATCGAATTCCAAAGATTCACCACCCTCTGTGTGAAGAAATCTCTCCTCATCTCAGTCCTGAATGGCCTACCCTTTATCCTGAGGCTGTGGCCCCTGGTTCTAGACTCCCCAGCCAAGGGAAACATTCTCCCAGCATCCACACTATCAAGCCCTGTAATAATTTTGTATGCTTCAATGAGATCCCCTCTCAGTCTTCTGAATTCAAGAGAATACAGGCCTAGTTTACTCAATCACTTCTCATACGACAGTCCCGCCATCCCAGGAATCAACCTCATGAACCATCATTGCACTCCCTCTATGGCAAGTATATCCTTCCTTAGGTAAGGAGACCAAAATTGTACACAGTACCCCAGGTGTGGTCTCACCAAGGCCCTATAATTGGAGTAAGACTCCTTGGCCTAGAAATTGGGTTGGGGCGCCAAAGTGGCGCAAAAGTCGCCTGAGCGCAGGATTTAGCGCAGCGATCGGAGTAATACCGATCACCAGAAATTCAGTTTCATTGCCCCTCGAGGGACACGGGGCGAGGCTCGAGGCGCTCCGCATCCCTCTTAGGGCGCTGAAACTGATTATCGCAGCGCAACGTGCCGCAGTGCCACACGCTGTGGCACGGCACGCTGCGGTACTGCAGGCCTTCCTCCCACTGTTAAGGGGGAGGTGCCTGCAACAGCGCGATCCCCGCTCGCGAGTGCCGGCAAATGAGCCCGGCACCAAGGAGAAGTGCCGGGCTCTCGGGAAACAGCCAGCAATGCCACGGGGGGGGGGGGTTAGGAGGCCGGGGACGGAGGTGCTGGCAGGCGGCCGCCGAAAAAGCGGCCGCCCCGCACCTCCACCTTAACTTGCGCCACTGCCGGCACAGTAAGGCCCCGTGAACCGGGCGCGGGTAGCGAACGGCGCAACTGCGGCGTTCGCTACCAAATATCGCGAACGGGGCACGAATGGGGCGCTGCGCACACCGATGACGTCATCGGTGGCGGCGCAGCGCAACAGGCTAACGCCACCATTAGCGCCCCTCCTGAATATCGCGGGAGGCGCAGCCAGTGGCGCTACAGCCACTGCCTGCCTCTTTAGGCGCTAACAGGTGGCGCTACTCACCCAATTTCTCCCCCTCTTACTCCTGTACTCAAATCCTCTTGTAATGAAGGCCAGCATACCATTTGCCTTCCTAATGGCTTGCTGCACCTGCACATTCACTTTCAGTGACTCATGTACAAGGACACCCAGGTCCCTTTGAGCATCTGCATTCCCCAAGCTTTCACCATTTAGGAAATACTCTGCCTTTCTGTTTTTTCTACCCAAGTGGATAACTTCACATTTTTCTACATTATAATCCATCTGCCATATTCTCGCCCACTCACTGAGCCTGTCGAGATCCCCTTGAAGCCTCTTCACATCCTCTTCACAACTGACACTGCCACCCAAATTTGGAAATGTTACATTTAGTCCCCTCATCCAAATCATTGATATAGATGGGGCCCAAGCACCGATCCTTGCGCTACCCCACTAGTCACAGCCTGCCATCCTGAAAAAGACCCGTTTATCCCTACTCTTTGTTTTCTGTTTGTTAACCAATTCTCAATCCATGCTAGTATATTACCCCCAATTACCTCCATTAGGAAGGCCTGTATTCTCCTGAATTCAGAAGAATGAGAGGGGATCTCATTGAAGCATACAAAATTATTACAGGGCTTGATATGATAGATGCTGGGAGAATGTTTCCCTTGGCTGGGGAGTCTAGAACCAGGGGCCACAGCCTCAGGATAAAGGGTAGGCCATTCAGGACTGAGATGAGAAGAAATTTCTTCACACAGAGGGTGGTGAATCTTTGGAATTCTCTACCCCAGAGGGCTGTGGAGGCTCAGTCATTGGGTATATTCAAAACAGAAGTCGATAGATTTCTGACTAGTAAGGGCATCAAGGGATATGGCGATAGGGCCGGTGAATGGAGTTGAGGCAGAAGATCAGCCATGATCTCATTGAATGGTGGAGCAGGCTCGAAGGGCCGAATGGCCTACTCCTGCTCCGAGTTCTTATGTTCTTATGTCCATTAGTTTTTTTGATTATTTTTTTGTACCTGACTACATCTTAGTGATCTGTGTACATGAGCCCCTAAATCTCTTTGGACCTCCGCTGTTCCTAGCTTTCCATCTTTAAAAAATATTCATATCTATTGTTTTTTCGTCAAAAATGGATGACCTCACACTTACCTGTGTTGAAATCCATCAGCCACAGTTTTGCCCACTCACTTAATCTATCAATGTCTCTTTGTAAATTTATGCTCCCGTCTACACTACTTACGGTGCCACCAATCATTGCGTCATCAGCAAACTTGGATATATGGCTCTCTATTGCGTTATCTCATAGAGTCATGGGGGAGAAATTCGGTTGGTTGTGCCCCCGTTTAGCACCTAAAGAGGCCGAGAAATGGGGCGCTAGCCAATTTCCGGATGAGCGCAGCGAAACCAGCGCCTCTCCCCATATTGAGCTGACATTTAGCGCCGGCGCTAAATCTTAGCGCCCGCTCACGGGCGCAGGCAGATTATGACGTCATTTGAGTGTGCAACGCCTTTTGGGCGCCCCGGACCGGAAATTCAGTGGCGCCCCCTCCGTGGCGCCTGGTGCTAATAAGGACAGCTTACCTGGAACGTTCCCCAGTCGCTCTCGGGCTGGAGAGGCGTTATTTAAAGGGGACTGATGTGGTTTAAAAGCGGCAGCCATTTTTGGAGCACAACTTCCTCGAGAGTTACAAAGAGTTGCTGAGCTGCACTGAGGACCACTGAGCCAGCGCAGGCAGACGAACTTCAGCCTTCTGACCATCACCTTGCTGTTGGTGAGCCTTTACAACGGGGAACCTTCCTGTGGGCACTTATTATGGGGGCTGCATTGGAGGGGAACCTCCTGCTGCTGTATCATCTGCAAAGGGCACTGAGACGCAGGGAGAGAGGGGCAGGCATGGCCAGATGGAGGAGGGCCAACAGACGTCGCCACACCAGACCGTACGCTGGCAGGGTTTTCCGACAGCAGTTTTCCCACATGATCATGTCAGAGGAGCAGTGTATCAGAAGGCTGCGCTTTAAAAAGGAGGTGGTGACTGAGCTGTGCCACCTGTTTCGGACAGATCTGCAGCCTCAGATAAGGTGCAGGACATCTCTGTCGGTGGCTGTGAAGATGACTGTTGCCCTGAACTTCTACGCGAGCGGCTCTTTTCAGGCTGCAACTGGGGACATAGCCAGCATCTCGCAGTTTGCGGTGCATTGCTGCATCCGTCAAGTGACTGATGCCCTGTTTAAAAGGAGGCGGCAGTACATCTCCTTCCCAGTGACCCCGGACAAGCAGCGGGAGCGCGCAGAGGGCTTCACAGCAATAGCGGACTTCCCCATGGTGCAGGGTGCCATTGACTGCACGCACGTGGCTTTGCGGGCGCCTGTTTTCAATCCGGAGGAGTTCCGCAACCGCAAGGGGTTCCATTCCTTGAATGTGCAGCTGGTCTGTGACCACAGACAGCTGATCCTCGCAGTGAATGCGCAGTTCCCAGGCAGCAGCCACGACGCCTTCATCGTGCGCCAGACTTCTGTTGCAGACCTTTCGAGGCCCCGGTTCACCCAGAAGGCTGGCTTCTCGGGGACAAGGGCTATCCTCTGTGCCCATGGCTGATGACCCCGCTCCGGTCGCCCAGCACCCCTGCTGAAGAATGCTACAATGCGAGCCATGAGGCGACGAGGAACATTGTGGAGCACACAATCGGCATGCTGAAGCAGCGGTTCCGCTGTCTGGACCATTCCGGAGGAGCACTGCAGTACTCTCTCGCACTTCGTGGTTGCATGCTGCATAACCTGGCTATCCTATGTACCCAGCCATTGCCACCAGACATTGGAGCACCAGCAGAGGAGGAGGAGGAGGAGGAGGAGGAGGACCAAGATGGGAGGGAGGTACTAACTGGAAGGGCCGTGCGTCAGAGGCTGATCAGAAGTCGCTTCTAGGCCCCTCTCACGGAATGCTTGTTGCCATTTCAAGAACAGGAATGGAACCGCCCTCATACCCCCAAGCCTGTGAAGGGCAATATGCATGTAAATAGCAGACATGGCCATTGTAAATGAATGAAGTGTTTTATTAAACAAAAAGTGCTTCCTTCCAACATTAAAAAGCAATAGCAACAGAAAGCAAAACTAACACACTGACACATTAGTCACTCTCACGCCCAGGAGGCTGCCCAAAACATAAATAACAATCATACCATCTTCCTTGGCCTTGATTCCAACTCAGCAGAGGCTTCATCAGCACCCTTTACTGGTTGCCCCCTGATGGTGATCTTGGTCTCTTTCGGGTCTGGCCCCTTCCCTCCCTGCAGTTCCTCCTTAATGTCACCCCAGTGGTTGCAGCAAGGCTGGGGGAGGCCTGCTGACTGTCCTTGAGCGCAGATGCCCCTGAGGGGCGGCCTGGACGACCTCTGGGCCTAGAGGGCCCGGCTGCTGACTGCTCCACCTGTGCATGGGTGGAAGCAGTCTGTCCTGCAGGTGGTGGCAGCTGCAGTGGAGGCAGCAGGAATGCTGTCATCTTGAGAGAGGACAGCAACTCCGTGCTCGACCAACACACTGGCACTCCCACGGGGCAGCACTTCAGCATCCGGAGCAATCTGATGGAGCACAGATTGCTGGCCTGCTGTGGTGCTGTGAGGGCCCCGGGTAATCCTGCCTGAGCCATCGAGGGTGGCAGCAGTCAGTGCTCGCGTGGCCTCAATCTGCGTATGCAGGAGACCAGCGAGTGACTGCGTGGCAGCATTCAGCACTTGCGTGGCAGGTGCCAGTGCTTCGGTGAAGCCCTGGACAGTCCTTTCCATTGCTTCGGTGAAGCCCTGGACAGTCCTTTCCATTGCTTCGCTGAAGCCCTGGACAGTCCTTTCCATTGCTTCGCTGAAGCACTGCGCACTCCGGGCCTGTGCTGCGCTGAAGTCTTGGACACTCCTCGCCAGTGTCTCGATGGTTTCAGGCAACCTTGCCAATGCAGCCATGAGCTCAGTGTGCCTGAGCCCAGCCTGGGCGCTCATTTCTGCGAGGGCACGCACCTCCTCTGCGCTCTGTGCAGCAGCACTGGCGACCTGACTCGCCCTCCGGGGAGGCGGCCCCCGAGCTTCCCTACCCCCCCTGCGTTGCTGCAGCCCGCTGGTGCCTGGAGTTGGTTCCTCCTCAGAGCTGTCCCCCCGCTCCCCTCCAGGGAAGTTGTGCCCCCAGTCTGCCGATGGGCTGGCTCACCTGAAGGTGTTTAGCATGGTCCGGCTTCCTCCTGCTTGTCGCCTCCAGAGTCACTCACAGTGGCAGCTTGAGGGCCCGCCTCCTCACCTGGCGAATCAGCATCTGAAAGCAGGGAGGTACTGGAGTGGCTTTAGCGTGAGGACAGGGTGGCAGCGAGGGAGGCATGAGTGCTGCAATGTACTGTAGTGGTTCGACAGTGAAAAATCATGCTGGTGGGGGGAACAAGTGGTAGGAGAGAGATCAGAAAGGTGATAACCTTACCATCGCTGTGCACTATGGGGTCGGCAACTCCAGAGGTGACAGGACCAGTCATCCGGCTTCCCAGAATCATCTGGACCCTCTCCTCCAGCTCGGTGAGGATGTGCAGCTCAGGCCGGCCTCCACCGGTGCGGATTTGTTCCCTCCGGTTCCTCGCCAGCTCCGCCTGCAGGAGAAAGGACGGGAAGTGATGAAACATGCTGCACTGAGCTGACATTACATGCCCCCCATGGTTGAATAGCCCTTACATCATGCACTGAGCTGACATTACATGCCCCCATGGTTGAATAGCCCTTACATCATGCACTGAGCTGACATTACATGCCCCCCATGGTTGAATAGCCCTTACATCATGCACTGAGCTGACATTACATGCCCGCCATGGTTGAATAGCCCTTACATCATGCACTGAGCTGACATTACATGCCCCCCATGGTTGAATAGCCCGTACATCATGCACTGAGCTGACATTACATGCCCCCCATGGTTGAATAGCCCTTACATCATGCACTGAGCTGACATTACATGCCCGCCATGGTTGAATAGCCCTTACATCATGCACTGAGCTGACATTACATGCCCGCCATGGTTGAATAGCCCGTACATCATGCACTGAGCTGACATTACATGCCCCCCATGGTTGAATAGCCCGTACATCATGCACTGAGCTGACATTACATGCCCGCCATGGTTGAATAGCCCTTACATCATGCACTGAGCTGCATGTGCGTGTGTGTTTCCTGAAAGGGCCATGCGTGCTGGCTGACAGATGGCCTTTGGGGATTCGTGCACCCTCTGGCCATAAAGCCAGGTGCAGATGGAGGGAGGAAGATGATTGTGGAAAAGGCACTCACCCTGACGACCCGAGTGAGGTCGTTGAACTTCTTTCTGCACTGCACTGGAGTCCTGGGCGCCACGCTGCTGGAGGTCACTCTGGTGGCAACCTCACTCCAAGCTCGCCGGTAATCGGCTTGATGACGCCTCCTCCCATCCTCAGGGTACAAAACAGCACGCTGGCGCTCCACAGCGCCAATCAAAGCTCTGAGTGCCCGATCTGTGAAGCGCTCCGCCCTCTGCCTCACCCTCTCCATGTCTTGCTAGGCTGGAGCGCCACAGGTAAGTTAGCGCCGAATTTAAGGCCTGCCAGGAAGTGTTGTGTCTGGTGATCCTAATTGACCCGCCCCTTTAAGAGCTGTCCGGCGCCAGTGTGTCTTGGGGAAAGTGATTATTGACAGCACCTGCGCTGCGCCCCGCCGCCGCGAAATTGGGTTGTGCCGCCGGGTTAGCGCCTTAAGAGTAGCGTGCAGCGCCTGATTTAGCGCCGCAATCACCTTCAGGGGCGCTGCAACCCAATATCGCGCGAGGTGGCGCTAAATTGCGCCTGGCGCTAAACTTTCTGCTTCGCCAGGACTAGCGCCCCAAATGGGGCGATACCGAATTTCTAGCCCATAGAGTTATACAGCACAGAAAGAGGCCCTTCGGCCCATTGCGTCCGCGCCGGCCATCAAGCTCTATCTATTCTAATCCCATTTTCCAGCATTTGGTCCGAGCCTTGTATGCTATGGCATTTCAAGTGCTCATCCAAATGCTTCTTGAATGTTGTGAGGGTTCCTGCCTCTACCACCCTTTCAGGCAGTGAGTTCCAGATTCCAATCACCCTCTGGGTGAAAAAGCTTTTCCTCAAATCCCCTCTAAACCTCCTGCCCCTTACCTTAAATCTATGCCCCCTTGTTATTGACCCCTCTACTAAGGGAAAAAGTTCCTTTCTATCTACCCTATCTATGCCCCTCATAATTTTGTACACCTCAATCAGGTCCCCCTTCTAAGTCATTAATAAATATAGTGAATCATTGAGGCCCCAGCGCAGATCCTTGCGGGACACTACCAATCACTTCCTTCCAATTCGCGTTCGTACCCATTATCCCTACTCTCTGTCTTCTACTGCCTAACTAATCTCCTAACCAGGTCAATAATTTCATGAGCTTTAATCCTAGCTAACAGTCTCTTGTGTGAAACCTTATCGAATGCCTTCTGGAAGCCCATATAAACTACATCCATAGACATTCCCCTGTCTACTACTATAGTTACTGCCTCAAAAAATTCAATTTGGTTCATTAGACGTGACCTACCCATTACAAATCCATGTGACTCTCACTAAACTGCTCAGATGTCTTTAACTACTTAGTCCCTCTGTCCTTAATTATAGATTCCAATAACTTCCCCACAACAGATGTCAGACTAACAGGTCTATAATCTCCTGGTTTCTCTCTCTCACCTTTCTTAAATAATGGAGTTATATTTGTAATTTTCCAATCTAAAGGGACAATTCCTGAATCGAGAAAGCTTTGGAAGATTATGGCTGAAACATCTGCAATTTCCTCACCTACTTTCTTTAAGACCCTGGAGTGGAAACCATCAGGTCCTGGGGAATCGTCAGTCTTTAGTGCCATCATTTTTTTCTAATATTGTTTTCTTGCTTACATTAACTTTAGTGAGTTCCAATTTGCATTGAATTCGATCATATTTTGATCACTGAGGTCATCCAAAACTCGACTGCCCGTGTCCTGGGCCCCTAATGTCCAACGCACTCCTGGCTGGCCTCCCACATTCTACCCTACGTAAACTTGAGGTTATCCAAAACTCGGCTGCCCTTGTCCTAACTCGCACCAAGCCCCGTTCACCCATCACCCCTGTGCTCGCTGACCTACATTGTCTCCCGGTTAAGCAACGCCTCGATTTCAAAATTCTCATCCTTGTTTTCAAATCCCTCCATGGCCTCGCCCCTCCCTATCTCTGTAATTAACGATTTGGAGGAGGGGACCGAGTGTAACATATCAAAGTTTGCAGATGATACTAAGATGGGAGGGAAAGTAGTAAGTGAGGAGGACATAAAAAACCTGCAAGGGGACATCGACAGGATAAGTGGGCAGAGATTTGGCAGATGGAATACAATACTGGAAAGTGTGAGGTTATGCACTTTGGCAGGAAAAATCGTAGAGCAAGTTTTTATCTTAATGGCAAGAAACTGGAAAGTACTGAAGTACAAAGGGATCTGGGGGTCCTGGTGCACGAAACTCAAAAGGTTAGTATGCAGGTGCAGCAAGTGATTAAGAAGGCCAATGGAATGTTGGCTTTCATTGCTAGGGGGATAGAATATAAAAATAGGGAGGTATTGCTTCAGTTGTACAAGGTATTGGTGAGACCGCACCTGGAATACTGCGTACAGTTTTGGTGTCCATACTTAAGAAAGGACATACTTGCTCTCGAGTCAGTACAAAGAAGGTTCACTCGGTTAATCCCGGGGATGAGGGGATGGACATATGAGGAGAGGTTGAGTAGATTGGGACTCTACTCATTGGAGTTCAGAAGAATGAGAGGCGATCTTATTGAAACATATAAGATTGTGAAGGGGTTGGATCGGGTGGATGCGGGGAAGATGTTCCCGATGATGGGTGAAACTAGAACTAGGGGACATAGTCTTAGAATAAGGGGCTGCTCTTTCAAAACTGAGATGAGGAGGAACTACTTCACTCAGAGGGTGGTAGGTCCATGGAATATGCTGCCCCAAAAAGCTGTAGAAGCTACATCATTACATAAATTTAAAACAGAAATAGACAGTTTCCTAGAAGTAAAGGGAATTAAGGGTTACGGGGAGCGGGCAGGAATTTGGACATGAGTCTAGATTCGGATCGGTCATGGCCCTGTGGGTAGCGGAGCGGGCCCAGGGGCCGTGTAGCCTGATCCTGCTCCTATTTCGTGTGTCTAATTCTGTTAGATTCAGGAGATGGTTCTGTGATAGTGGATTGGCGGTTAGGATCAGATCAGCCATGATCTTATTGAATGGCGGAGCAGGCTCGAGGGGCCGATTGGCCTACTCCTGCTCCTATTTCTTATGTTCTTATGTTCTTATGTAATCTCCTCCAACCCCACAACCCCCGGGATATCTGCGCTCCTCTAATTCTGCCCTCTTGAGCATCCCGGATTCGAATCGCTCCATCATTGGTGGCCATGCCTTCTGTTGCCTGGGCCCCAAGCTCTGCAATTCCCTCCCTAAACCTCTCCGCCTCTCTATCTCTCTTTTCTTCTTTAAGACGCTCCTTAAAACCTACCTCTTTGACCAAGCTTTTGGTCACCTGCCCTAATTTCTCCTTATGTGGCTCGGTGTCAAATTTTTTGTCTTATAATACTCCTGTGAAGCACCTTGGGACATTTTACTACGTTAAAGGCGCTCTATAAATACAAGGTGCTGTTGATAAATTTTCCCTTACTGAGATTATTAACCAAGAAGGGAAGGAAAACCGAGGAAGTTCCACAGTTTTGAGATTGTGAGAACGGTTCAACACCTCCAGCCTCTCATGTAAGGCTATTTTACTCTATGGATCAGTCTCACGATAGCTTTATCAGATCAGGAATTCCCACCCACCACATACAGCACAGCTCCATCCTACAACAAAGCAACAGCAAGGTGGAGCTGGAGGTGGCAGTGATGAGCAAATTAGAGAAAGAAAATCAGAAGTCATGAGAAATGTACAAAACATTGGTTTGACAACAGTTAGACACAATACTGTACGATAGCAAAATACTGCAGATGTTGGAAATCTGAAATAACAACAGAAAATGCTGGAAAAACTCAGCAGGCCAGGCAACATCCGTGGAGAGAAAATAGAGTCAACCTTTCGGGTCAAACCCTTTGTCAAGACTGAAGGCCAGGCTGGGAGAGAACAAGAGAGAAGTGAAGAGACATTAAGAGGTATTCAAAACGAGATGAGATGGTGATAGGACTAGTGGAGACAAAAGACGGCTCTAGATAAGGTGTGAAATGTGCTGGCAGAATGGGAGACAGCTGCCATGTAGGAGAGAAAAAAAAGTGGGGGAAGGGCCAAAACAAAGGTGTGGATAAAAAATAAGTAAAAATATAATAGGGGCCGAGGTTATGATTTGAAATTGTTGAACTCGATATTGAGTCCGGAAGGCTGTAAAGTGCCTAATCGGAAGATGAGGTGCTGTTCCTCGAGTTAACGCTGAGCTTCTGTGGAACAATGCAAGAGCCCGAGTACAGTGAGGTCTGAGTGGGAATGGGGCGGTGAATTAAAATGACAGGTGACCGGAAGCTCGAGGACATCCTTACGGACTGAACGGAGGTGTTCCGCAAAGCGGTCACCCAATCTGCGTTTGGTCTCCCCACAATACTGTGCTCAATTCTGGGTATTTCATTATAGAAAGGATATTAAACCTGTTGAGTCTGTGTTTTCAAATGCAGTTATACTGAATAACAGGACACAGACTACAGAAGTAAGTAAACAGGTCTTTAGTGATTGAGGGTCAGGGCTGAACTGAGGTACACTTTGCTCCGCAGGGTTTATATACCGGTGTGGTCACCACCGGTACTACAATGTACAGGAGCCATCAAAAAGTAGTCCATCACCTTAAGGTATCCTCTTAAGGTAGTACAGGTTACATACACTACAATTCCTCCCCTTTTAGCTTAACAGTGGACACCCCAAATTAATACACTGCATGGATAACATATATACAATTTACACACAAGAACTGTTCAAAGATTCAGTCTCTGAGGAGGCCTCCTGATCCAGCCCGGATAACGCCTTTCAGGGATCTCTGGTTCCCGTTGCTGGGGTGACTCATCCACTTGATCTCCTATGGATTTAACATCATCCAATACATTCGAGTCTGAGGTAGATGCTACAGGCTCAATAAGTTATTCAACTGGTGTCTCTGCCGTAGACATGGGGTCGACCCTTGTTCTCGATTCCACAAGTTGGTCAGCATGACGTCGTATTACGTTCTCTCCAACGTCTACCGTGTACATCAAGGGTCCTTGTCGAGCACGAATTGTCCCAGGTTGCCATTTATCACCCCTATAGTCCCTGGCCAACACTGGTTGTCCTATTTCAAAACTACGATTGGCCTTTTTATTTACATGCTGGAATTGCTTGTTTTCGACTTCCCGTCGCACATTGGGTTTTAACAAATCCAACCGGGACCGCAACCTTCTGTTATAGAACATTATGGCAGGGCTTTGATTTGTCACTGCATGCGTGGCGTTTCAATACGCCATTAGGAAATTGTCCACCTTGTGTTGTAGTGGAATATGATCTTCACTCATGGCCTTTATCGCCTTTTTGAATGTTTGTACAAATCTCTCGGCCAACCCATTTGTAGCCGGATGATATGGGGCAGATGTATAGTGTTTCACCCCATTCTTTTTCATGAATTTCTGGAATTCTTCTGACACGAACTGTGGTCCGTTGTCTGAACATATTTGCTCCGGCAACCCATTCCTTGCAAATATGGTTCTTAGAACTGTGATCGTCTTCTCAGAGGTAGTGGTCGACATCTTAATCACTTCTGGCCATTTAGAATGTGCGTCTACTGCTATCAAAAACATGGAATCCATGAATGGACCTGCAAAGTCGATATGCACACGTTGCCATGGGGCTGAAGGCCATTCCCACGGATGCAGCGGTGCAATTGGAGGTGCATTTTGAACTTTTTGGCACCCTGAGCAGCTTTTAGTCAGATCCTCTATTTGTTTGTCGATACCTGGCCACCACACATAAGCCCTAGCAAGGCTTTTCATCTTGACTCCCCCCAGATGACCTTCGTGCAATTCTTTCAGAACTCTTTCCCTTAATTTAGGAGGAATAATCACCCTTGTTCCATACATCAATGTTCCTTGACATACGGACAGCTGTTCTCGTCTGGCTGAGAATGCTGGTAACAGTGGTTCGCCATGTGCTGGCCATCCCTTCACTGTCAAGTCGTAGACCCGAGACAGTGTCGGGTCATTTTGGGTCTCTCTCTCAATACCCGCATTAGTGACTGGTAAGCATTCGATGATGGTCGAGTGAAATATCTCGACAGGGTCAACTGCCGGTGCCTCTTCCGCTGTAGGTAGTGGCAGGCGCGACAGCCCATCAGCATTACCATGTTGCTTTGTACCTTTGAATTCAATATCATATTGATGTGCCCCTAGGAAAAGGGACCATCTCTGAAGCCTCTGCGCCGTCATTACCGGAACACCCTTCTTAGGGTTGAAAATGGAAACCAACGGCTGGTGATCTGCCAGCAGCGTAAACTTTTGGCCTTGCAGGTAATGGTTAAATTTCTTAACTCCCCACACGAGGCTGAGAGCCTCCCTATCTATCTGAGCATAGTTGCGCTCAGCGGAGGTCAATGATCTGGATGCGAAAGCGACTGGCCTTTCCGAGCCATCTGGAAACTTATGTGAGAGCACTGCCCCGATACCATATGGAGAAGCATCACAAGCTAAGCGAATAGGCAGCGTTGGGTTAAAGTGAGCCAACACTTCCATAGAGGTGATCAGTGCCTTGCTCTTTTGAAAAGCCCGCTTACAATCATCGCTCCACTTCCATGGTATTGCCATTTGCAAAAGAGTGTTTAGCGGGTGTAACACCGTGGATAAATTTGGAAGAAACTTGTGGTAATAGTTAACCAACCCAAGGAACGACCTCAACTGGGATACATTTTCCAGTGCTGGAGCTTTGACAACAGCCTCGATCTTGTCAGGTGACTTATGGAGCCCCTCCTGGTCAATGACGTGGCCGCAGTACGAGATTCGCTTTTGAAAGAACTCGCATTTCTGGCGATTAGCTCTTAGCCCATATTCTTTCAATCTGATGAGCACCTGCTCCAAATTCGCGAGGTGATCCTTATCGTTATCTCCTGTAATCAGGATGTCATCCAGGTAGCATTGTGTGCCTGGGATTCCCTGCAATACTTGCTCCATGGCCCTTTGCCAAATCGCTGGAGCCGATGCCACTCCAAAAACCAGTCTATTATACCGATATAAGCCCTTATGTGTGTTGATCGTGAGATACTGACGTGACGCTTCATCAACTTCCATCTGTAGGTACGCCTGCGCCAGGTCTATCTTGGTGAAGTGTTTCCCGCCAGACAGCGAAGCGAAGATATCTTCAATCTGCGGAAGCGGATATTGCACCGTGTGAAGAACCGGATTAACAGTGATTTTGAAATCGCCACATATGCAAACCTTCCCAGGTTCCCCCGGCTTGTTGCTCAATGAACACTTCATGACAGGAACAATGGGTGTAGCCTATTCACTCCAGTCCACCTTGGACAGTACCCCTGAACGTTCTAGCCCTTCCAGCTCTGCTTCCACAGCAGGTCGTATCGCATAAGGCACCGGTCTGGCTTTGAAAAATTTTGGGTTTGCATGTTCTTCAACCTTGATGGTTGCCGTAATTCCTTTCAGTGTTCCAAGTCCCTGTTGGAACACCTCCTTAGCATCGTCTAAGATTTTGGACAGTCGTTTAGGTTTGACGTCGTCCTCCTTACAGGCATCTACAGTCAGTGCTTGTATGGAATGCCAGTCCACATTTATTCTCCGGATCCATTCCCGTCCCAGTAGTGGCGGACTTCCATCAGGTAACACATACAAGTCCATTTTCTGACTTTCTTTACCATTGTAGACCACATTTACTTTTATCTTTCCTTTGGGGTATACTATTTGCCCCGTGTATGTTTTCAATACAATCTCCGTATCCCTCAGGGGAATGTGCGAGAATAACCTTTTGTAATCTTGCTTATTCATGACCGTTAATGCCGACCCTGTGTCCAATTCCATCTTCACTTGGACTCCTGCTATCCAGAGCATGACCCAGATAGTTTGGTGGTCTGCTGTGTTACCCACATTATGTATTTTCAGACAACCCAGTTCCTTACTGCTGGAGTCTGAATCCATCTTCTGTTCATCCGAACTGTTCTCTGTCACCTTGTGTACTTTTTTCTACTTCTCCTGCGGTGACTTTTTGCTGCTGGTCTTCTTTCCTGACCGGCATACTCTCGCTATGTGACCAAGTTTGCCACATTGCCTGCATTCTTTGTCTTTGAACCAGCACTGGTTCTGGTCATGCGTTGTCCTTCCGCAACGATAGCACTTTACTGCGCCCAATGCCATTTCATTGGTGCTGAATTCCAATGGCCTTTGCTGTATCTCTGCAGCGCCCCGTGCTGCTGCCTTGTGGGATGCTGCAATGTTGAAAGCTTTGTCCAGCGTAAGATCCTTTTCCTCTAGCAGTCGCTTCTGGGTTCCTTCCCTTAGGAGCCCACACACAAACTTATCTCTCAGTGCGTCTGCTAGTCCTGTTCCGAACTGGCAGTACTTTGATAACTTGCGCAGTTCTGTTAGGAATTCAGCATTGCTTTCTTCTTTAAGTTGAATTCTTTTGTAGAATTTAAATCGTTCCGCTATCAGCAGCGGCGTGGGGTTTAAATGCTCTTGCAGGATAGTAACAATATCCGCGAAACTCTTCCCTACCGGTTTGTCTGGGGTTACAAGGTTCCTTAATAACCCGTACATCTTCGCACCCATCGAGTTTAATAGGGTTAGTGCTTTCTTATCATCCGGTACCTCATTCGTTGTACAGTAAACTTCGATGCGTTCCACATAAGTGGCCCAATCTTCCACATCGTTATCAAAAGCAGTGATGTTACCCGTTTTTGGCATCCTTGCTGAGTTTCTCCTTTCCCTTCGGATATTATTATTATTTTTTAATTTTTTATTTATTTAAGATGGCGGCTTTTCCCGCGCTGGTCTTCTTCCCCCGCCGACTCAAGATGGCGCTTCCCGCGCTGTTGCCGTCCACGCCTCCCAGCGGTCCTTTATTTTCCCCTGCGCTGCTGCTCTTGTTCCCCGCCACTCCCGCGGTCCTTGTGGCCATAAACGCTGTGGTGTATGTGCCTTTAAGAGCCCCTGTGTACTGTAATGCCGGTAATGGCCACTCGGGCTATATAAGCCTGTATAGTATCTTGTATCTTTTAGTTCACCTCCAGACTTTGTTCAGTAAACACCTGTTAAACCAACTCCTGCATTCCGTGTCTCCATTAACACACGGATACAACAGTGGCGATGAATTGGAAACGGACTTACCTGCAATTCGGCAGCACCTCAAGGAGATCGATTCCGCAGACGAAAGTCGAAGAAAAAAAAAAAGGAAAAGAAAAAAAACTGGTTTCACCAGCTAGCCGGGCTGGTGGCAGGTACTGCAATAATCCTTCCTGGGTGGCG
The DNA here is from genome assembly GCF_052327205.1 of Somniosus microcephalus. Classification (NCBI taxonomy): domain Eukaryota; kingdom Metazoa; phylum Chordata; class Chondrichthyes; order Squaliformes; family Somniosidae; genus Somniosus; species Somniosus microcephalus. The sequence goes on from NW_028225775.1 coordinate 152,470, forward strand.
GGCTGGGGCTCGATCGGCTGGCTCTGCAGCGGGGCCGAGCAGCGAAGGCGGAGGCAAACAGAGACGGAGGGTGGAGCACTCGGGAGACGGCCAGCGCTGCAAAGCAGGTCGGCGTTCGGACCAAGCAGAGGGAGGGAAAAGTCCCAGAGAGTCCGACGGGAACGAGTCTCCAACTATTAAAAATATCTGTATAAATAAAAACCGCGGAGAACAGCGTTGTCAGCAGCGGCAGCGGCGGGAAAGCGCGGGAGGCGCCATTTTTTCTCGGCAGGGAAAGGAAAGCGCGGGAGGCGCCATTTTTTTTTCAGGATGCCTAAGACTGGCAATATTACTGCTTTCGACAGTGATGTAGAGCATTGGACCACATGTGGAAAGAGTGGAGGTATATTGCACAGCGAATGAAATAGAGGATGATAAAAAGGCATCGGTACTTCTAAATCTAATGGGCGCAAGGACATACGGGCTGTTACGAAACTTAATCACTCCAGCCAAACCGATGGACAAGAATTTTAAGGAGATTGTTGATACCCTACAGGAGCACTTAAACCCAACACCGCTGCTGATAGTGGAAATGTTGAAACGGATTTTTTTGGTCCTCAATCTGGTTCAGTACAAACACTGAGTCGGAATACTGGTTTAGTTCAACAGTTGTTTTATTCTGTTGTCCCGGGAGACTTACTCTGATACAGCACCGTTCTGACTCCAGCAGAGTCTCGACAGGTTCCACCAGAGCAAGCAATCTTTCATACAGTGGGTCACATTATTATACTTTACTTTTGAAAAGACATTAACACATCGTACATTCTACACCAATCCCGAGCGAGGCATGTACACAGTTTAAAGTGATTTCCTGGCCTGGCAGTTTGAAATAAAGAAGTCACAGTTCACTGAATGGTTTATAATATAGAAAATATGCAGGTGATGGTTTCACGATCACCTAATCATTATGGTAATGCATGGTAATGTGTTTTCGGATCGCCTATTGTCAGTATACCCTTTGCACTCCACCCTACATTGTTCCACCAGCAAGGTGTGACATCGTGGGTGCCAGCCATATTAGCATTTTACTTCCTGCTGCCTTCAGTTTCTTGAATTAACATGATCATCTCTCACAATATGCAAGTGACTCAGCGATGTCGACATTGCACCACCATTTTAGGCTAACAGGATCCTCCATTTTAGATTGACAGGGTCCTTGGCCATGCGAAGCGAGTTGTTACCATATTTTTGCATTCTATATCCTCATTCCCCCCTTTTATCATTCCATGATAACCATCTAAGGTACCCAGTGATTCTTGGCTTCATCCTACTGGTCCATCTCTATCTTATTGAGTCTATTATACTCCTCCTCCATTAATTCCTTCTCAACTTGCTCCTTTACCATCTCACTCGCTTCACCCTCTATATTTAGTAATTCAATTTCTTCTTCTGATGATTTCCTTTTTTAATAGTCCATTACAGAAGTCCCATTTAGTCACGTTCCAGGATCCGAAAGCTTTAAGATTCTTGTCTTTGCACTGGAGAATATCTCTTCGGCACATTTCTTCAGTCGATTGAACGCCCCGCCCGCGAGCAGGATAACGCTCAGAAGCAGTAATAAAGTCCTCATCTTGATTCTTGGTGATCAATCAATGCTACTTATTAACTATTAATCTGGAAAACAAAGTGCTTACACAAGATCAAAAGTTAAAAACTTAAAACTAAAATTTTAAAAATTAAAAATTAAAATCGTATAATAAGTATAATAAAAGTAGGATTTCAGCAGGCCAAAACAATCCAAACACAACACCAGACCTCGTAAAACTGCAGTCACCTTTATCAAGGCCGAGCACGAGTTCTGTAGTCTCCTATCAATGGCTGATCAATTAAAATAAAATTAATGATTGTTCGTAAAATCTACTATATACTGTACTGATAGCAAATCACCCACTGCCCTGGCACCACAATGAGTTGCAAAGTATCCACATTCAATAACCCATAGAGCTAACTCATCAGACATGCAAGTCTGTTCCGCGGGAGTAGTCCAGAGTTTTGATAAAGGGTTATATACACATCCCAATTCTCTCCACAAATGCTTATCACTATCAGGAGCGTCCTCCTGCAACTTAATCACCTCTTGGATGGTTGGCATTAGTTTTTCCGAGGTAGACTGATTCTTTTTGGAATTTTTAGTCTGCCTCATAATTCGGGCACAATCATTTGGTGACTCCTAGAAGCAATTTTGGCTGCCTCGTCAGCGTGGCGGTTTCCTATATCTACTGGGTTTTGGCCAGTGGTATGGGCAGAGCATTTAATCACAGCTATCTGTTTGGGGAGTAAAAGGGCTTGCAAGAGGTCTGAAACTAACTGACGGTGTGAGATCGGACTGCCCAAAGAGGTTAGTAATCCTCTATTTTTCCACAATTGCCCAAAGTCGTGAACTACTCCAAAGGCATATCTAGAGTCTGTATATACATTAATTCGTAATCCTTCTCCCAAAGTACAAGCTCGTATGAGTGCAAACAGTTCTCAGAAAAAAGGGATTCAAAGGCTGCTGATTCTAAGGTGACACCTTCCTGATTCACAATTGCATAACCAGAAATTCATTTTCCCTTCTCATCAATTGAAGAACTGCCATCTGTATACATAATCACGGATTCCTTTTTGTATGTTACTCGGACTGCTTCCGTCATCGCATACTGAGATACTTGTCCTTGAAAGCCGGATAAGCTTCGAGTTTCTTTCGATTTGGGGAGATTAAGGTCTGATTGAACAGATGACATAGCGGCCCCTGTATCGACCAAAAAGGGATACCATTGATCTTGAATCTGAAGCATTAATAGGGGTTCTCGATCTGGTTGTAACATGTGGAAACGGATTGGTTTGGGAGAAATCAGTGTATGTTCCCCTTCCTCGACCTCCTTGCCAACCGCCTCTATTTCCTCGGGTCTGACCTCCCCTTCCTTGTCATCTGGCCGGACACTCCTTACTCCAGTGGCCAGGCTGACCACAATTGAAGCATAGACCTTGTCCTTGTCCTCTGCCCCTTCCTCTTCCCCCATAATTTTGTTGTGGGGGCGCATAGGGTGGGCCATAAGCAGGAGCGTCGGGTCCAGTTGGGTGATTGTAATACCCATAGTTTTGGGAGTCTACCCATCCTGGAACACAATACTGGGGTTCCATTTGATATCCGGTTAGGTCTGGCCCTACTTTTGGCTGTATGGGCACGTCCTCTCGCTTCATTACATATTCCGCCTTGACCTTAACGTGGGGTTGACTTTCTGCACTCTTACTTTCTTTCCAGTAATATTTCGCAGCTCTCGTCATTTGAGTCGGGCTGTTTTCTGCCCAGTTCATATTATTGGTTTTAATGGCTGTCGCCACAGCAGCCGGAAGACAGTTCATCAGAATGGCGCAGAATTGGGGTGAATTGGCTCCTCCTTGATAATTGGTGTCCCCCGACTGTCCCTGATGAACCTCACAGAATCTTTCCAAAAATTCCTCAGGTCCCTCATCTTTCTTTGGCTTAATATCTAGGACATTAGATATATTGATAGGTTTTTGGAGTGTAGCATTGAGTGCTGCAAGCATGTGTCGCTCCCTGTCGGCTGTGAGGACGTGGGCGGTCTCTAAAGCGGCATGATTGGGGTGAGTCAGATGTTCCAAGGATCTAGTGTGTTCGGAAGGAGTTAAAACTTGTTGAATCAAAGCCCATAGATCTTGGGAGTCTGCATTGTACACCTGTATCGTGGTTCGAAGAAAGTCCACAAACCTAGCCGGCGCCTTTTTCCTGTCTGGCATACCGGTTAGGATAGCCATTATCTCATTAGGTTTCCAAGGGAAAAATACATGTATGGTGGGGTTGGCTGCGGCAGCCGCTGCATTCGGGTTTGGCATTGTTCTTACCGGCAGATTTCTTGGCGTTCGTTTTGGTTTAGTAAGGCTAATTTCGGGTTCTGAGTCGGAACTGTTTAAGGGTGAAAGGTTGTCTTCAGAATCAGTAAGGTCACTACATGAGTCAGTGTCATCTGCTTTTGCTGGTTTATGTTGTACTAATTGTCTGGGTCTACGTTTCTTCTTCTGCCAATTCAGACTTGGGGTATTCCCCGGTTTCACGTCTTTCTTGGGATTTGTTGGATCTTTCGATCGGGTTCGACAAGCAACAGGGTCTACATAAACATCAGAAGTCGGCGTGATTGGGGAGTGACTTGGGACAGTAAGGGTGGACTGGTAACGGACGTAATAGGGATCAAGCCAGTCTGATTTGCAATAGGTTGGTCGGGATAAATGTTATTATATTGGGGTGGCTAAGGAGGTGGCGCGGTAGGAGTTCTAATTGTCCAATTGTTTAAGTCCTCATCTGTTCCGTCTCCCTCGGTCAACCTAAGGCCAACCATTGAACTACGTAGTTCATTTTTATCCTTTTTATCTGGCGCCATTTCAGATTTTGACCTTTTCTCATGTGCACATTCTTTCTTAAGTATTTCAATGGGTTTAGGATTTCCTCCTTCGGTTAACTTTATTCCTAACTTAACAGCATTCTCTTGCCAGCTGGCTAATAGGGAACTGTCTTTAATTTCTTGGCAGTACTGTCGCCAGAGTCCAATTAGTTTCTTAGTCTTACTTCCCATGTTCTTTTTCCAAATCATTTCTTGAGCTTGTTTAACCGTTTCTAAACTTTTGGGACCCCCTAGTGGCCATTGTTCGCTGCCTAACTTTTTATTTAAACCCCCTGAGAGTTGTCTCAATTGTTTGGCTTTGTCTGTATTGGTCACATAAGGTTTGTAAGGCACTGCCCTCATCACTTGTGGTATCTAGGTAATTACCCATGGTTCTCTTACACTAAGGGTTCTTTTTCAGGATTCGAGTTACTTTTTGCACGTGTCTTATATATTTCACGGATACCGGCACACAAAATGAAACGCAACACTACAATACTTACAATACTTAGACTTAACAAAAACACAGTACAACACTTAGACTTAACAAAAACACAGTGAGTCGTCTATAGTCAAATAGTAATTTTAGCCTCTGTCACCGCCTGGTACAGGT